>NW_019946329.1:34886-36388 GCF_002910315.2 Salvelinus sp. IW2-2015 | reverse complement strand
TGTACTAATTATTCTGTATTGAGGGCAATTTTCTATGCAAATGTATTTTAGCTGAGCTGTGGATATTGTTCTGTAATGCATTCGACTGCTCACCATTATACAGCTGCTAGCCAGCCAGTGGCAATGTTTAAACCATGAGCCCAACGCCTCACAGCTGTGAACACAGAGAGAAGAGAGTGCTCTTGTTTAGCAGCTACAGAAGAGTTATTCCATCAGGACAATAAGAGTGACTGTGGTTCCCGGCAGCACTGTAACTACTCTAATGACGATGTGTAAACAAACTGTAATTCATGTTCCACTGGCAGCAGCCATTTTAATTTACCTCTCAAACTCACTCCTGCATTATTGAAAGGCCAGAGAGAGAGACAGTGAGAGAGAGAGACAGAAAGAGAGAGAGACAGAAAGAGAGAGAGAGAGACAGTGAGAGAGAGACAGAAAGAGAGAGAGACAGAAAGAGAGAGAGAGACAGTGAGAGAGAGAGAGAGATAGTTGTAAGAATGTTGTAAGAATGTATTGAATTGGATTGAAGAATGGAGCAGGGGAGTAACAAGGCCTCAATAGAAAGATCCTGAGTGACTGTAAATGTGCGTTTAATTTAACTTTAGTAAACAGTGTCTTCCAGAGTTAGTTTATTCTCTTAATGGTAACTCCACTCCCATTCAGCAATTAGACGGTTTTTCCCTCTAAACTTAACTACTTCACTGATGAATTCAACTTTATAGACTGTGTTAAAGGTAGAGCCGTTAAATGACTTAATCTATTTTAACGGCGGTGTTCTGTCTGGTTTGGCGTCCCTGGTGTTCTGTGTCAGACCGAGCGAACATTACGCCAGCACCTAATTAGAACTGTCCCTTTAATTAATGAGACTTATCTCACAGCCCAGGAGAGGTGGGCGGAGGGAGGGAGAGAGAGAGGGAGAGAGGGAGAGAGAGAGAGAGAGAAAGAAAGAAAGAAAGAAAGAAAGAGAGGGAGGGAGGGAGGGAGGGAGGGAGGGAGGGCACACAAGACAGAGAAGGTGACGAAGAGGGAGCGAGAAATAAATAAATTCAGAGAAGATAAACAGAGAGAGAAAGGAAGAGAAACCAAAAACACATCAATGCTGTTTGTTTTTAACCTCTGACTTTCTCTTTCTCTCTCCACCTCCTCCCCCCTCCAGGCTGTGACCCTATCCCAGTGGAGTACCTGCGTTGGGGGGACCCAGAGCCCATCGCTGCTGTGGTCTTTGCCTGTCTGGGACTCTGTGCCACATTCTTCGTCACCTCCGTCTTCATCAGGTAACAACTTGTAGATTTTAACATAATAAATGTGAAGTTCAATTTCATATTCAGACTTTTGTGATTTTAAATCTTACTCTGTTGATTGATTTATTGGTAAAAGATGCACTGGGTACATACACCCCAGGAGATAACATGTTAAAACAATTCCACTGGGTACATACACCCCAGGAGATAACATGGGGGTTTAAAACAAGTTCCACTGGAGAGAGAGAAGACGAGGGGTTA
>NW_019946329.1:22030-32242 GCF_002910315.2 Salvelinus sp. IW2-2015 | reverse complement strand
AAGAGAGAAGATGGTTGCAGACTAACTTATTAGCCCGTATCCTGGCTGTGTTTTGTTGTTACAGACTACCACCGTATAGCCCGTATCCTGGCTGTGTTGTTTGTGCGACCTAACCGTATAGCCCGTATCCTGGCTGTGTTTTGTTGCAGACTACCGTATAGCCCGTATCCTGGCTGCAGTAAGAAGAAGATCTGTACCAAGAAGCCCAGGTTCAATGTCTGCCTGCGCCAGCTCCTCATTGCCTCTTCTACTCATCTGTGCAGCTGCGGCATCATAGTGGCTTCTCTTCCTCATGGAACCCCGCACAGGTAGCTTATGCCCACTGTGGTGTGTGTGCGTGCTGCGTGTGTGTGTATCGTGTGTTTACCTGTATGTACGTGCTGACACTGTTGTTGTGTGTGGTGTGTGTGTGTGTGTGTGTGTCGTTGTGCTCACTGATTGTATTTGTATATATGTGCCCTTGTTCACGCATGGTCGTCCATTATTTTACAATGTCCTTGGTGCGTTAGATACCTGTGCTGTGTGTTTTGGGCTGTCGTGCCCTTGTGAATTTGCGCAGCATGATTAGGGTCTCGCCTATGTGATTAATCATTGTGCCTCTAGTGTTTTTATTCGCAGTACTTCCATCGCTCTTTTGTTTGGGTATTCAAAACCTGTGTTTGTGATTAGTGTTGTTTGGTATTCGTCCCGTGCCTTTACACGAACGCCGTAATTTGGGGTTAAAATAAGAGAAACCCTATTACGCATTCCTGCGCCTGTGTCCGATCCTTCACACAACGTGACACACTGATGGCTTTACTACCTGCGCAGGTGATCCAACGACTACCCAGCATCCGGGCAGTCAACCTCATCTGTTACACCACCAACCTGGGCGTGGTGGCGCCGCTGGGCTACAACGGCCTGCTGATCCTGAGCTGCACTTCTACGCCTCTCAAGACGCGTAACGTCCAGCCAACTTTCAACGAGGCAGTACATCGCCTTCACAGGATACACCAACCTGATCAAATCTGGCTGGCCTTCGTGCCCCATCTACTTTCGGTTCCAACTACAAGATCATCACCATTGTTAGCGTCAGCCTCAGTGCCACTGTGGCGCTTTCTGCATGTTCGCACCCAAGGGTAAGACACACAACACTGAGGCCCAACAACTTCAGGCTTTAAACAACAAAGGACGGTCGGACTGAGGGACTTGAAAAAGGAATGTTTTTTGGGAAGATTGTGTTTGGTTATAAGGTTTTTATTTGATTTTATATTTATTCTTTTTTAGGGGGTAGATCAGCTTTAATATTGCTGGTAGATTGTAGCTTTCCATTCAATGTAATTGTCTGCGATCACTTCCAATTTCCCCACATATTTATTTTGCAAATATACAGTTGAAGTCGGAAGTTTACATACATTTAGGTGGAGTCATAAAACTCCGTTTTCACCAACTCCACAAATTTCTTTTAAACAAACTATAGTTTTAGGCGTGTCGGTTAGGACATCTACTGTGTGCATGACACAAGTAATTTATCCAACAATTGTTTACAGGACAGATCTATTCACTTATATTCACTGTATCACAATTCCAGTTGGGTCAGAAGTTTTACATACACATAAGTTAACTGTGCCTTTAAAACAGCTTGGAAAATTCCAGAAAAATGATGTCATTGGCTTAGAAGCTTCTGATAGGCAATTGACCCATACTTTGAGTCAATTGGAGGTGTACCTGTTTGGATGTATTTCAAGGCCTACCTTCAAAACTTAGGTGCATATTGCTTGATGATCATGGGGAAAATCAAAAGAAATCTAGCCAAGACCTCATACATTATTTTTACAACTCCAAAGTCTGGTTCACAATTGGGAGCCATTTCCAAATCCTGGAAGTTTACCACATTATCTGTAAAACAATAGTACGCAGTATAAACACCATGGGACGCGCAGCCGTCATACCGCTCAGGAAGGAGATGCGTTCTTGTCCTCCTAGAGATTAATACTTTGGTTGGGCGAAAAGTGCAAATCAATCCCAGAACAGACAGCAAGGACCTGTGCAGATGCTGGCAGGAAACAGCGTACAAAAGTATCTATATTCCACAGTACAACGACGTCCTATATTGAACATATCCTGAAAGGCCGCTCAGTCAAGGGAGAAGCCAGTGCTCCAAAATCGCCATAAAAAAAGCCAGACTACGGTTTGCAACCTGCCACTGGGACAAGATCGTAATTTTTTGAGAGAATGTCACTCTGTCTGATGAAACAAAAATAGAACTGTTTGGCCATACATGACCATCTTATGTTTTTGGAGCGGAAAAGGGGGAGGCTTGCAGCGCTTGAAAACCATCCCCACACCGTGAAGCATGGGGGGCAGCACTCATGTTGTGGGTTGACCTTTGCTTGCAGGAGGGACTGGTGCACTTTCACAAAATAGATGGCATCCATGAGGAGGAATATTTGTGGATATATTGAGCAACATCTCAAAGACATCATCAGGAAGTTAAAGCTTGGTCACAAATGGGTCTTCAAATGGACAATGACCCCAAGCATACTTCCAAAGTTGTGGCAAAATGGCTTAAGGACAACAAAGATCAAGTATTGGAGTGGCCATCACAAGCCCTGACCTAAATCCTATAGAAAATTTGTGGGGCCAAAACTGGAAAAAGCATGTGCAAGCAAGAGGCCTTACAAACCTGACTCAGTTACAACCAGCTTGTAGGAGGAATGTGGCCAAAATTACAAATACCGAACCTATTGTGGGAAGCTTGTGGAAGGCTACCCAAAAACGTTGACCCAAGTTAAATAATTTCAAGGCAATTCTACCAAATATTAAATTGAGTGTATGTAAAACTTTCTGACCTATGGGAATCGTTGATGAAAGAAATAAAGCTGAAATAATCATTTCTCTCTACTTATTATCTTGACATTTCACATTCTTAAAAATAAAGTGGTGTCCTAACTGATGTACAGGGGAATCTTTACTAGGAAATAAATGTCCAGTAATTGGTGAGGCAACTGAGTTTAAATGTATTTGGCCTAAAGGTGTATGTAAACTTCCGACTTCAACTGTATATACATTACACTACCGTTCAAAAAGTTTTGGGGCACTTAGAAATGTCTTGTTTTTGAAAGAAAAGCTCAATTTTTTTGTCCATAGTAAAAAATAACATCAAATGATCAGAAGTACAGTGTGAGACATTGTTAATGTTGTAAATGACTATTGTAGCTGAAACGGTTGATTTTTAATGGAATATCTACATAGGCGTACCAGAGGCCCATGTATCATAACCATCACTCCTGTGTTCCAAATGGCACGTTGTGTTAGCTATTCCAAGTTGACATTTTAAAAGGCTTAATTGGTCATGGGTAGAAAACCCTTTTGAGATTATGTTAGCACAGCTTGAAAACTGTTAGTGCTGATTAAAGAAGCAATAAAAATTGGCCTTCTTTTAGACTAGTTGATATCTGGAGCAATCAGTCTTTGTGGGTTCGATTAAAGGCTCAAAATGCCAGAAACAAAGACTTTCTTCTGAAACTCGTCAGTCTATGTCTTGTTCTGAGTAAATGAGCTATTCCATGTATAAATTTGGCCAAGAAACTGAAGACTCTGGTACAAAACGCTGTGTCCTACTCCCTTCACAGAGCAGCGCAATCTGGTTTAAACCAGATAAAACGAAGGGGAGTGCACCCAACTGAGCAAGGGACAAGTACAATTAGAGTGTCTAGTTCGAGAAACGGACGCCTTCAAAGTCCTCAACGGCACTTCATTTAATAGTAACCGGCAAAAACACCAGTCTTTTAAAATAGTTACCTCGCAAACACAAATTTCTATTTGCCATATCTTTCAAAACTGTGCTCTTTCACAAAAACGTATTGGTTATAAGGGGTTTGGGGAAGGGTTTATAATAGTTTATATAGTGCCTAGTGTGCTGTCTATGCAAGGTGTAGAAGCTCTTCGTCTGTCCTTCTCCAGGTGTATATCATCCTGCCACCGCCGGAGCGTAACGTTGCGCAGTGCCTTCACCTACGAGCACGGTTGGTAACGCATGGCATGTGGGCGATGGGAAGTCCCTCCTCGCTGCCAGCCCGCTCCTCCAGCTGGCCAACCTCTGGAGCGCACGCGGATCCGCTCGGAGAGACACTCAGGTGTGTGTGTTGTGTGGTGGTGTGGTGTGTGTTGTGTGTGTGTAGTGTGTGTGTGTGTGTGTGTGTGTGTGTGTGGTGTGTTGTGCTGTGTCGCAGGATACAATAGAGATGCTGTTAGAGGCTGCTTTGGGGTCACACAGGAGGTAGAGTTTTAGCTGAGGAAATGACTTTCAGAGATCGGTGCTGGCCACTTGGCTCGCTAATGAATCCATTGAGGGCCGTTTCAGTAACAGCCTTTTTTAGTGGCAGGGCCATTTCAATGAAGGCCATCTGAGTACAATGCTTTCCCAGCCGCCTATGAGTCTGTCTCTTCTCTGTCTGACCTGAGTCCGACCTGCACACCTGATTATGCAGACGCACTTTCCAGGAGAAAAGAGAGAGTGGGGAAGAGATGCGAAGGGAAAGAGAGAAGGGGGGGGCAGAGAGAGAGGGGACGAGAGAGGGGGAGAGGAGTGGGGGGAGAGAGGAGAGAGAGGGGGAGAGAGAGGGCGGTAGAGAGAGAGAGGGGGAGAGAGAAGAGAAGAGAGGAGGAAGGATAAAAAACAATTGGAAAAGAGACGAGCTAAAGGCCAATTCTCCCATCTCTAATGGACAAACCAATGTGACCTAGTTCCTCCATCTGTAAATGAACAACCACGTGACCAAGTTCTCTCCTATGACAACATGACAAGTTCTACAAGGAACAAACCATGTGCAGTTCATCATGCACATGACAAGTTCTCCATCTCTAATGGAACAACCATGTGACCAAGTTCCCATCTGTAATGGAACAACCAGTGACCAAGTTCTCCATCTCTAATGGAAAACCATGTGACCAAGTTCTCCATCTGTAAATGCGAACAACCATGTGACCAAGTCCTCCATCTCTAATGGAACAACCATGTGACCAAGTTTCTCCATCTGTAATGGAACCAACAGTCATCATCTAATGACAACCTGACGTTCTGCCATCTCTAATGGAACACCATGTGACCCAGTACTCTCCATCTGTTAATGGAACAAACCATCGTGACCAAGTTCCCCATCTTAATGGAACAACCAATGTGAACCAAGTTCTACCATCTCTAATGGAACAACCATGTAACCAAGTTCTCCATCTCTAATGGAACAACCATCGTGACCAAGTTCTTCCATCTCTAATGAGACACCATGTGACCAAGTTCTCCATCTGTATTGGAACAACCATGTGACCAAGTTCTCCATCTGTTAATGGAAACAACCATGTGACCAAGTTCTCCATCTCTAATGGAACAACCATGTGGACAAGTTCTCCAATCTCTAATGGAAGCAAATTAGTGACAAAGTTCTCCCATCTTATGGAACAACCATGTGACCAAGTTCCCTATGGCACCTGCAGTTCTCCATCTGTATTGGAACAACCATTGTGAACCAAGTTTCTCCATCTTAATGGAAAACCATGTGACCAAGTTCTCCATCAAATCATTAAGTTTCATGGAACAAACACATGTTGACCAAGTTCTCCATATCTAATTGGAACAACGCATGTGGACCAAGGCTCTCCATCTCTAATGCGAACACACCATGTGAACCAAGGAAATGAACGCTGCTCCACAAGTCAAAAGGAAAGAGAAAAAGACATTCTCTTTAGTCACTGGTTACGGTCTCGTTTGCCAAGACTACAACCAGACCAGTATAAGATGTGGTCCCCATGTGGCTCAGTTGTAGAGCATGGCATTTGCAACGCAAAGATTGTGGGTTTGATTCACAGAGGACCAGTACGAGAAAAATGTATGGAAAATGTATGCACGCACTACGATAAGTGGCTCTGGAAAAGAAGGCCGCCAAAATGTAAAATTTGTCAGAAACATTCCTCTTTCCGGCTCTTTCTCCCCGTTGTCTGTGTGCTGAGGTTATATGAGTCCTCCCATAGCAGCATGATTTAATCAGATGCTCCATCATAGATTAATCACAGCTAATTAACTCTGACAATTGGGAGAGAGGAGAGGGGAGATGGAGGGGAGGAATAGAGAAAATGGTTTCTACACTGATATGCACCAGCTGAAACACACTATTTAATTTCCTGTTTCACTTCCGGTTTCCTGTACCTACAGCTCCAATGGAAAGTCAGTATGTTGGGCCAGACGGAGCGGGTTCCCGTGGAAACCACCTGTGCAGCGCTGTCGTTCCACATCAAGAGGAAGGAGAATAACCAGACAGCTGTCATCAAGCCCTTCTCCAAGACCCCCGAGGGGCGCTACAGTGGGGGTGCTGACCTGCTCCCCCATATGCCCTTCGCCCTCCTGCCCCACTCCCACTCTGATGCAGACAAGACTCTGTATTGAACTCACAGAGAGCAGAAGAGAGATACCCCGAGGAGAGATACCCCACTCACCTACCGGCCTCAGACCCCTTCACCCATCAGCACTGTCAGCCCAGCGCATCGCATGGGGCGGGACTAAGGGATGAGCCACTTGTCATGGGCGTACCAAGCTATCCTGATCCGGGTTCTGTCGGCGGGGGCGATGTGTGTGACAGTTCTCGATGGATCAGATCAGCTGCGTGGTTAACCGTTTCACTGCAACATCAGCGAGCTCAACAGCATGATGCTCTCCCCGTCTCCCACACACTCACACACACACTCTCACACACACGCCCACACACACACCCTGACGCCCTCCCACCATGCAGACCCCTTCCTCCTCCCCCGGAGATCCCCTCCCCCCCACCATGACCACATACGCTGACGTGCAGCCCATCCCTGTAGAGTCCAACGTAGGTGGATGCGCCTGCCTCGCTCACCCCCTGCCACAACTCCCCTCACCGTCTCTCTCACCCTCACCCTCACCTCACCCCCTGCCTCACCTCAGGCCTCCCCATCTTCAGTGCGACACATCACTGTCACTGTGGGGGCGGGGTCCCCTTTAAGGAGGCCAGAGCTGGAAGAGGAGCTAATGAATCTGACCCCGCCCTCGCCCTTCCGTGATTCGCTGGGGTCGGGCAGTGGCTCRCCGGTCTCAGAGTCCACCCTGTGTCTGCCCCCGCCCTCGTCCCCTCCACCCAAATACGAAATGCTGACCCTGAGAAACTACAGCCAGAGCTCTTCCTCACTGTGAGAGAAGGATGAGAGGAGATGAGGAGAAGAGGAGGAGAGTGAAAGGACAGAGACGGAGAGGGGGCCAGAGAAAGAACAGTATCTTGGGGGAGAAAATGGAGATGGCTGCCTTGTGATAGCAGGAGAACGAGAGAAGATTGGCCAGTCCCTCAGAGAGGTGACAGCCCTGTTAGATGGAGCGACAGGAGCAGGACACATAATCGTGRGATGTCATTGGACGGTGACCTGCAGTGTTTGTGTTTACATGTGTTCAGTTAGCAGCGAGGTGAAGTATAATGAAGTATAATGAAGTCTAATTTAGGCATCCAAAGCGAGAACAAGGACTACAAAAAAATACTTTAGCGTTCTGGTGTTTAAAAGTATGGCCGTAAGTCTCTTCTTAGAGGTGTGTTTGGTCTTTSTTTTGGTAGTGGCCTTAAACTAAAACGGCTGTCAAATAATTAGAGATGTTTATTGTGGTAGGGGGCACCTGCATAGACACGTGTGGACCTACTGAGTGTGTAAGATCCTCTAACCTCACAGGACTGACCAGCTGCTGCCATGGACACATGGCATAACTATAAGGGCTGGGCAGAGCAGCTATGGCCACTGGCGCCCCAACACACACACACACACACACACACACACACACATGGACACAGACACACACATGCATGTACGCACACACACACAAACACACACACACACACACAAACACACACACACACACACACGTGCATATTGGCTGTTTTGAGGAAAAGTGTAAATACAAAAAGATCTTGGATGGCATCTAAATGTGAGATGCTTCTGTTTATACATACCATGTATAGTATGAAATAATGTTTCCCCCCACCCCTCCCTCTCTCTCTCTCTCTCTCTGTGTTTCTTTGATCTTTGAGGTCTTTTGGACAATTATTTACTTCAGAAGTTTGAATGTATAATATTTTCTACATGATTCCTGAAGCTTTGGGACCAAACTTTCCACACCTCTGTGTCTGTGATTCTGAGGAGGCATTCTACTAAACTAACCAGTATTGAACAGTTATACAGTAGTCCATAACGTGCTAGAAAACTATCCTGATTCAAGTAGTAAAATCAATCTAACTAAAGTGAACTAGACATGCAGGCAATGTTCCCTCAAAAAAAATGTAGGCGCTGAGCAAATTTCTGGTCTGCTGAGCGCAAACTTGAACATTGTTAAAATTCTGTGAAACTTCCAGCGCGCGTTTACCGTTTAAATGACAGTTTTCACAGTGGCCAAGTAGGATACAATATGTTGTTGAGTTGTTTGATGCAAGAAACCACTTTACAAAATAAAATGCATTATTATTCCCATACTATTATTACAGGGAATCAGACAAATTATGCTACCCTCTACCTATTGGCTACTTAGATTATTCAAGCCTGTCTCAAAATACAACACTGCCCTTTAAGACAAAAAAGGCTCTTTACCTGACTCATCTTTTTTCAAGGATGTCTAGAAATGTACATGTTTTGTGCTCAGTCACTCCCTGCTGCGTGACTACAAATGACCTAGAACTGCCCTAATAACTCACTAACTAGCAAAGGATATGAACAAAATGTGCACATGTGACAACATGTATCCCTTCGCTTTGATCTCAACAAGCTCATCTACTCACCACCACTCATGCTGTACATGCTGTAAACACAGTCCAGTTCAAAGTAAATGGAACAGAACCATATATGGCAATGGTCTATTTGCATATCGACCTACTGCAGCTCTGATTGGTTATGCCACACTGGTCTGTATACAGTCGTGGCCAAAGGTTTTGAGAATTACACAAATATAAATTTCACAAAGTCTGCTGCCTCAGTTTGTATGATGGCAATTTGCATATACTCCAGAATGTTATGAAAGGGTGATCGGATGAACTGCAATTAATTGCAAAGTCCCTCTTTGCCATGCAAATGAACTGAATCCCCCAAAAACATTTCCATTGCATTTCAGCCCTGCCACAAAAGGACCAGCTGACATCATGTCAGTGATTCTCTCGTTAAACACAGGTGTGAGTGTTGAACGAGGACAAGGCTGGAGATCACTCTGTCATGCTGATTGAGTTCGAATAACAGACTGGAAGCTTCAAAAGGAGGGTGGTGCTTGGAATCATTGTTCTTCCTCTGTCAAACATGGTTACCTGCAAGGAAACACGTGCCGTCATCATTGATTTGCACAAAAAGGGCTTCACAGGTAAGGATATTGCTACCAGTAAGATTGCACCTAAATCAACCATTTATCGGATCATCAAGAACTTGAAGGAGAGCAGTTCAATTGTTTGAAGAAGGCTTCAGGGCGCCCAAGAAAGTCCAGCAAGCGCAAGGACTGTCCTCTAAAGTTGATTCAGCTGCGGATCGGGGCACCACCAGTACAGAGCTTGCTCAGGAATGGCAGCAGGCAGGTGTGAGTGCATCTGCACGCACAGTGAGATGAAGACTTTTGGAGGATGGCCTGGTGTCAAGAAGGCAGCAAAGAAGCCACTTTCTCTCCATGAAAAACATCAGGGACAGACTGATATTCTGCAAAAGGTACAGGGATGGACTGCTGAGGACTGGAGGTAGAATCATTTTCTCTGATGAATCCCCTTTCCGATTGTTTGGGGCATCTGGAAAAAAGCTTGTCCGGAGAGACAAGGTGAGCGCTACCATCAGTCCTGTGTCATGCCAACAGTAAAGCATCTTGGAGACCATTCATGTGTGGGGTTGCTTCTCAGCCAAGGGAGTGGGCTCACTCACAATTTTGCCTAAAAACACAGCCATAATAAAGAATGGTACAACACATCCTCCGAGAGCAAACTTCTCCCAACCAACCGAGGAACAGTTTGGTGACGAACAATGCCTTTTCCAGCATGATGGAGCACCTTGCCATAAGGCAAAAGTGATAACTAAGTGGCTCGGGGAACAAAACATTGATATTTTGGGTCCATGGCCAGGAAACTCCCCAGACCTTAATCACATTGAGAACTTGTGGTCAATCCTGCAAGAATGGGCTGCCATCAGTCAGGATGTGGCCCAGAAGTTAATTGA
>NW_019946329.1:11277-18550 GCF_002910315.2 Salvelinus sp. IW2-2015 | reverse complement strand
CTGACTGATGTCTGAAGTCATGTTTGCTTCATGCTGTCAGAACGGCTTGTAGATGTTTTAGCACACTGGTTTAGCGCTGTGTATCCCCTCTGGCTCTAGAGCTAGGAGGGCCAGAATGACAATATTTGTGAGATCCAGAGGAATTTTGCAGAAACGGATCCACTTCTGGCATAACAATGTGTGTGACTTTGTAGCAGGTTGGTAGTTATTGCCCTGGAGTCAGAAATGAGTGATTTCCCCTTATATATGCCAGCTGCAAATGTAGATTTAAAATCAGATTAGATGACTTTGTGTCTGTGCCAGCTAGTGACCACTCCGCAGAGCTGCCTCCAGAACAAGAGTCATAAAGAAAAACACTAACCTGCCAGCCACAAAGTCATAAAAGCTGATTTAGAAACCTCAACKTAACCTTAACCTTAACCACACTATTAACCCTAACGTGTAACCTTTAAATTACGACCAAAAAGCTCTTCTTTTTTTTMGGTTTCCCATTTTGACTGGCTCATCTAGCGCAAATCTCTCCYTTCTGCCTCCAGGGCAAGATTCATGACAATAAACGTCTGCCTGTGACTTGGTACCATTGTTCACTTAGACACGGTCCAGTAGAGAGAACAGCTTCTCTCAGACATACTGGTTCTGTACATAACAAGGGCATGCAATGACAGATCCTAAAATMATTTTCTATTTACATATCAAAAAGGTTAAAAAAAAGATTTACAAAAAGAAATGTTTTTAAAATTATGATTATGTTGTGACATATACAGTACCAATATGACAAAAAAAATMGTGTTACATTGAACGTGAGAGTGTAGGTTACTATTCAAATGTCTAGTAATTTTATTACAAAAAAATCACTATACATCAAAAATACCTAAAAATATATTATTATCGTGCCAAAGGGTGTGAGGGCTTGGGAGGGAGGGTAACATGTTGGGTAATAKGTGGTTTCGTAAAAGTAAACTGTTTTTATTGTTTTGGATATTTTCTATATAAATATATTCCAGATTTTCAAACCTTAAGCAATACTACCCATACACGTACATGACACACATCTGTACTGGGTACAAGTCCCGTAGTCTGGAGTACCTCAGTCTCCTATCACAGCTATACATACCCCTCTCCCTTCTACCTACAACTCTCTAAGAAACCATTTATCACAGAACAGTGCCATTGACTAATGACCTTTAAACAATGTTGAGATAGCGATAGCTTTGTTGTGGCTATGGAGTGTTATTTACCCGTGTTTATGTTGAGATAGCACAGTATTGATGCAGCTTGTTCTGTGTGTGTGTGTGCGTGTGTGTGCGTGTGTGTGTGTGTGTGTGTGTGTAGCAGCAGCTTGACTCAGCACTTTGACTACATGTTGCCCCACTGGGCTGTTCTGAGTTACTCTACCCTGCTGCCTTGGCAGAAACACAGGATTCACAGTAACTCCTCATATTGTATTCAATTATTTATAACGCTGATTCCTATAAACAACACTAAGATCAACCCTAGAAATGCTAAAATGATCTGTGGAATGTGAGCTCATATTTGTGAATGTAAAATAGTACACACATCAGCTAAGGCTGGTGATTTCCACAGTGAGACAGACAAAACACAGCTCATTCCTCAGGGCTGGAAGTTTCCACAGTGAGACAGACAGAACACATCTCATTTACAAACAGGGCAGAAGTTTCCACAGTGGAGACCAGACAATGACACATGCTCTATTCCACAGGGCTGGAAGTTTCCACAGTGAGACAGACAGAACACAGCTCATTCCAAGAGGAGAGTTTCACAGTGAGACAGACAGATACACAGCTTATTCCACAGGGGCTGAGAAGTTTCCAGAGACAAGTATTGGGAGGAGTTCAGGACAGACACGAGCACATTCCACAGGGCTGGGAAGATTTCCACAGTGAGGACAGACAGAACACACCTTATTCCACAGGCTCGAACACACATCTCTCCCTCCTAGAGGGCTGTTGGTCCTAACTTGTGATACTACCGTCTTATTTGCTCAAATCATCCAATGATTGGGAGATTTGCATGGGGCGGCAGGTAGCCTAGTGTTTAGAGCGTTGGACTTGTAACCGAAAGGTTGCAAGATCGAATCCCTGAGCTGGCAAGGTAAATATCTGTTGTTCTGCCCCTGAACGAGGCAGTTAACCTACTGTTCCTAGGCCGTCATTGAAAATAAGAATTTGTTCTTAACTGACTTGCCTAGTTAAATAAAGGTAAAAATAAAAGAAAATAAATAAATATGAAGACTCTGTGAAGTTAGTATTTCAGTCTGCTCTATATAAACACTGTTCAGATGAACTTAACCCAAACCATGTTTACTGTGTAAAACATAGAGGAACTGGAGATWCATTCAAATATATGAGTTACAGAGAGCTGTTCTAGATATCTGAGATATTGTCAACCCTATTTTTGTATGWATGTTGAAGCTGCTGAATTGAATGTGGGATGTTTTTATATTTCAGTACAGTGTCCATGTCCTGACATGTACAAGACATGGCTATGTGCTCAAGTTCACTCCAAGGGTTGAAACGTGTGAACTAAATTGTATTTGAGCATAATTTTTTTCTCTGTAAGATAGCCTATTCAGAGAACGATCTCATCAGAGTCAACATCATTGTCCAATTTAAGCTACATTTGTGACAAAATAGTGTAAGGTTTATGACATGGTACACTGTACTCTTTATTCTTTAAATTAATACAAATCGAAAAATTTGAGAAATAATTGTAATTCCTAAATTATGATATATCTTCTTACTCCCATAATCACGACTAAGACAGTGATTCTAATGAGATTCTATTCATGGAGATCCTATGTTCACTAGAGATGTCAATAAGATMATGAATGTTGCCTAGAATTACCGTGATGTTTACATTCGTACTGCTCACTTGAGATAATCCAGTGTATGTTGTTGAATCACATTGTGATGATTTATTTATCAAGCTTATCAGCATATATTTGTGCTAGCTTTGTGATTTCATGAGAAACGGTGATGAACTATGTAGAATTCCAATAGACAAAGGCAAGGCAGCTCAATAATTAATGTGTGTACATGGAATGCATGCAATGGTCTCTGCATTTCTACCCTATCAAGATGTCACCCGTAGTCATTCACTGACAAACAGCTAAGATGAGAGGACAGATGTACACTGACACTGTCTACACCCCACAGAGCATTCTCATGGTTCATTCATACCAACCAGAGCCATGTATTTCCAGAAGTTTCTGCATTATGACACATTTACATGACACTGCAACATTCTATGGTAGCTCCACATTAACATCACATGGGGTAGATTTMAATATTGCTATGMAACTGTATGTCTAGAATTAGATCAATATTCAACATTCTAAAATTGGCACAACTCTCTAAATACATGGCTCTGATACCAACCTCCTTCACTCAGTGSCAACTTTATAGAATCTCTACAGACCATGTTTACTGCTGACACAAAATCTGATAACCAACCGTGTCTGCTGCTCTCCTGACTCAGTGGGCTTTGGGTTTGGTTTGGGGTTGAGCTGCTTTCTCTGGCGTGTAGAAGTGTAGAATGTAACATGATGCTATCCATGTGATATTGGAGATGGTTTCTGTTGATATTTGATGATATATTTAGTCGTTTCATTCAGCTTTGTAAAACGTGAGAATATATGTTAACGGCTGTTTAGAGAAACATGTTTACTTTTGAAGGAGTAGGAGAGTGAAGTCTAGCCTACAGAGCAGTGTTTCCCAAACGGTGAGCCGGGGCCCTCTGGTGGGTCGCAGACGGTTTCTCTTGGTCCCAGCTGGGCTTAGGTGGGTCACAAAGGTTTGGGATCCACTGGCCTGTGGTACGTAAGGTAGGAAATGTGGCAAGTTTTTGCTTTCGTTTCCTAGCCATTGCAGAATCATTGTGTAAATGTACTGCAGAGTAACTTCTGAATCATTATTAAAAACCTCTCATTGTAATGTCCTACTGAAAGACTCAACTGTTATTTAATAAGAAAATGWATTTGGATTGGCTGAGATAGTCAGAGCTGTGGATTGGTGAGATAGTCGTAGCTGTGGCCAATGATCAGCTGATATTTCAACGACTCATCCAAGCAGACTGACCTGCAAACCCTCACAATCAGTCACCATGACATCTCCAACATTAGACTGTATTGYCCCACTATGAATCAGACTTAACCRTTTACTGTGGTGGGCTAAATCAGGGTAACACCGAGTGATTCTTGTTAGTTTAAAAAAAATAAACTTKGAAARAAAAGTACACACCTCACACACATGGTTATGGGCTTTGAAGAAATGAGACGCCTGTCCATGTCAGATATAGAGTATTACATTTTGAGTTTGCATCCCAATATTACACTTTATAAACATCACAGTAGACTCAAATATAACAAAACTGTTTGACATTGAAACACCACATTTTTCTAAGTTTTTATTAATTATGAAATTYTGAAAAATATGAATAACATTCCACCCATGAGGACAAAGACATCTCTTTTGGTCTTGACTGCATTCAATTAGGAGACACTATGGATGTCAATGCCAAAGCTATGCTGTCTTCCTCTCTCGCTCTCCTCCCCTTCTCCTCTCTCTCCTCCCCTTCCCTCTCTCCCCTTCTCCTCTCTCTCCTCCCCTTTCCCTCTCCCCTTCTCCTGCTTCTCCTCCCCTTTCCTCTCTCCTCTCCCCGTTCTCCTCTCTTCTCCTCCCCTTTCCTCGCTCCCCTATTCTCCTCTCTCTCTCCCCTTTCCTCTCTCCCCTTCTCCTCTCTCTCTTCTCTCTCTCTCTCCCCTTCCCTCTCTCCCTTCTGCCTCTCTCTCCTCCCTTCATCTCTCCCTTCTCCTCTCTCTCTTCTCCTCTTCTCCTCCCCCTTTCCTCTCTCCCTTCTCCTCTCTCTCCTCCCTTTTCCTCTCTCCCTTCTCCTCTCTCTCCTCCCCTTTCCTCTCTCCCTTTCTTCCTCTCTCTCCTCCCGTTCCGTCTCCCCTTCTCCTCTCTCCCCTTCTTCTCTCTCTCCTCCCCTTCCCTCTCCCCCCTTCCTCCTTCTCTCCTCCCTTCCTCTCCCCTTCTCCTCATCTCTCCTCCCCTTGCCTCTCCCCCTTTCTCCTCTCTCGTCCATCCTTTCATTCTCTCCTCCTTCTTCCTCTCTCTCCTCTCTCTCTCACTTACTCTGTTTCTCTCTATCCTCCCTCTGTTTCTTTCTCTCTCACACATTGATTCAGCACGGTGGCGGTTGGTGCCTTTTAAGATGAGTGAGGACGATACATGTTTTGGTGAGTGTGGTCTTATTTCTATAACAGCATWTTGGACAACTGGTATTCATATTCCATTCARCCAGCTCAATATAACATCGACAGGTTTAGGCTACTACATGATACTCACATTTTCGTTATACCCATCATGAGGTTGTTACAACCTAGCCTATGAATGAAAGTTTACAACGTAGGTGCACACGTTGAAAGAAGTTTGAGTAATTGAGGTGACAGACAGTGACATTCAATACAGCCTTGCACACTCTTGCATCTAGCTGGTATAGGGTGTAATTATTTGTCCAACAGTTGCAAACAAGAGTTTCTATTGGACAAATTCAGGTATGTTTATCCCGGTTTCGTTCCACTTTTCAACAGAATCGTCTGAATGAACACACCCCTGATCACACGCAAACACATTTCATTTTCGTAGAAGCCACATACAAACAGCATGATCCCTTTGATCGTTGTATAATTCCTTCTCGCATCTACGCGCTCTCCTCCTCCTCACCTTTTCCCTTCACTTGTGGACTTCGGTGCACAATACATCAGCTGTCTGTGACCAGGTGAAAAAACGTTTCCAAGCCAAACCTTCATATCATAACCGCTACACACAGCCTACATCGTTGTCACCATATTAGCTAACGTCATAGTCAACATAGCTACTTGAACTAACACGTTAGTAAACACGCTACACTCATGCAGTACAGTGTACAGTCAGCAAGCAGTTTAGCAGTTACACCGGTGGGCCCCGGTGGCAATAAATGTATAAAACCAAAAGCTTACCTTGACTTGGAAGAGCCATAGCCATAGCCAGCTAGCCAACATAGCATTCCTCTCTGTTTGAGCCGTGTGTTTGAGTAGGCTACACTAAACTCAGCAAAAAAAGAAACGTCCTCTCACTGTCAACTGTGTTTATTTTCAGCAAACTTAACGTGTAAATATTTGTATGAACATAACAAGATTCAACAACTGAGACATAAACTGAACAAGTTCCACACACATGTGACTAACAGAAATGGAAAAATGTGTCCCTGAACAAAGGAAGGGTCAAAATCAAAAGTAACAGTCAGTATCTGGTGTGGCCACCAGCTGCATTAAGTACTGCAGTGCATCTCCTCCTCATGGACTGCAACAGATTTGCCATTTCTTGCTAAATCACAACACAGAACGAAACAGTATGGCTGGTGCATTGTCATGCTGGAGTGTCATGTCAGGATGAGCCTGCAGGAAGGGTACCACATGAGGAGGGAGGATGTCTTGCCTGTAACGCACAGCGTTGAGATTGCCTGCAATGACAACAAAGCTCAGTCCGAGATGCTGTGACACACCGCCCCAGACCATGACGGACCCTCCACCTCCAAATCGATCCTGCTCCAGAGTACAGGCCTTGGTGTAACGCTCATTCCTTCAACGATAAACGCGAATCCAATCATCATCCCTGGTGAGACAAAACCACGACTCGTCAGTGAAGAGCACCTTTTGCCAGTCCTTGTCTGTGTCCAGCGACGGTGGGTTGTACCCATAGGCGACGTTGTTTGCCGGTGATGTCTGTGAGGACCTGTCTTACAAACAGGCCTACAGGCCCTCAGTCCAGCCTCTCTCAGCCTATTGCGGACAGTCTGAGCACGGATGAGGGATTGTGCATTCCTGGTGTAACTCGGGCAGTTGTTGTTGCCATCCTGTACCTGTCCCACAGTGTGTGATGTTCGGATGTACCGATCCTGTGCAGGTGTTGTTACACGTGGTCTGCCACTGCGAGGATAATCAGCTGTCCGCCCTGTCTCCCTGTAGCTCTGTCTTAGGCATCTCACAGTACGGACATTACAATGTATTTCCTTGTCCACATCTGCAGTCCTCATGCCTCCTTGCGCATGCCCAAGGCACATTCACGCAGATGAGCAGGACCCTGACATCTTTCTTTTGGTGTTTTCAGAGTCAGTAGAAAGGCCTCTTTAGTGTCCTAAGTTTTCATAACTGTGACCTAAATTGCCTACCGTCTGTGAGCTGTTTAGTGTCTTAACGACCGTTCCACAA
>NW_019946329.1:0-6434 GCF_002910315.2 Salvelinus sp. IW2-2015 | reverse complement strand
GTGCATGTTTATTAATTGTTTATGGTTCATTGAACAAGCATGGGAAACAGTGTTTAAACCCTTTACAATGAAGATCTGTTCAGTTATTTGGACTTTTACGAATGATCTTTGAAAGACAGGGTCCTGAAAAAGGGACGTCTCTTTTTTTGCTGAGTTCAGCTAGCTGCATTCGCTAGCTAAGTAAGCTAAGTAAGTGAAAGTGAATACAAAATATACCTCTCTCTCTCTCCCTCTCTTCCGTCTCCTTAATTTTTTAAATAAATAAATTTGTTCAAAACAGTTCAACTATTGTCTTTCTCTTTGAGTTAWTAACTAACACATGTTATGAACTGCAGTGCTAGCTAGCTGTAGCTTATGATTTCAGTATTAGATTCATTCTCTYATCCTTTGATTGGGTGGACAACATGTCAGTTCATACTGTAAGAGCTCTGATAGGTTTGAGGACGTCCTCGGGAAGTTGTCATAATTACTGTATAAGTCTATGGAAGGGGGTGGYAACCATGAGCCTCCTAGGTTTTGTATTGACGTCAATGTACCCAGAGGAGGACGAAAGCTAACTGTCCTCCGGCTACACGATGGTGCTACCCTACAGAGTGCTGTTGCAAAACAGTGTGTTTTYATCAATTATTTGGTGACATGTGAATATATTTAGTATAGTTTTATCTAAAAATGACAACTTTCTTGTTTCACTATTTTTATTTTGAWGAAATTCACTGAGGAGGATGGTCTTCCCCTTCCTCCTCTGAGGAGCTTCCACTAATTCAGCATGAGGGAATTGTAGCAGATGTCTAACTTAGGGGCCAGTGTAAACTGGAAAAAGGAATGAGTGAGTAAAGAATGAGAATGGCATTGAGAAACAAAATGAGTTAAACCCTCAATGTCAGGCGCCTCCCCTAAACAGAGAAATACACACCTCCCCTAAAACAGAGATACCACACCTCGCACACAGAGAGAAATACACACACCTCCCCACACAGAGAAATACACACCTCCCCTACACATAGAAATACACACCTCCCCCACACAGAGAAATACACACCTCCCCACACAGAGAAATACACACCTCCCCACAAAGAGAAACTCAACCCTCCCCCACACAGAGAAATCCATACCTCCCCCACACAGAGAAATCCATACCCCCACACAGAGAAATCCATACCTCCCCCACACAGAGAAATCCATACCTCCCCCACACAGAGAAATCCATACCTCCCCCACACAGAGAAATCCATACCTCCCCCACACAGAGAACGCACACCTCCCCCACACAGAGAAATGCATACCTCCCCCCACATGGAGAAGATGCATACCTCCCCCATACAGAGAAACGCACACCTCCCCCACACAGGAGAAATGCATACCTCCCCTACACAGAGAAATCCATTCCTCATTTGTGGGACATTACAGCATTATTGAGGACTTAGCTGGACTCAATCCAATCACGCTTTGTCCTCAAGGTATGTTTGAAGGCAATGTTCCCGGCATTCATCACATTCACGGTTAAACACTGCAAATAAATGACCTTTTATTTGTCCAAATCCGTGTTCATACTGAATCCTGCCTTAATTTCACACATGGCCATCAGAATAAACAACCCTTCATTTCACTTTATATGATTGATTCCACTATTGATGATTCCAACTATTGATTGAAATTCCAAACTATTGATTGATTCCAGCTATTGATTGATTCCAGCTATTTGATTGATTCCAGCTATTGATCCCCGATTCCACTATTGATTAATTCCAGCTATTGATTGATTCCAGCTATTGACCCGATTCCAGCTATTGATTGATTCCAGCTATGATTTATTCCGACTATTGATTGTCTCCAAATGGATATTGTTGCTATGTACAGTCAGAGGCATAGCGAATTCCAAGTCCAAAACCACCTACAACATACCTGTACATATGTCGCATACTTGAACATACTACACATGAATCACATGTTTCAGTCTAAAATTAGAGTGTTGTTATGTAAACAGCATGTATTGGAGGTGTTGTATTATGGATGCGGCTTAGGATGTAAGTTTGTAGCGAGATGTGCAGTAGCATGGGTTGGGTCTGTGTGTGTGTGTGTGTGTGTTTGTGTGCATGTGTGCTGTGTGTGTGTGTGTGTGTGTCTTGTGTGGCATGTGCGTGTGCATGCATGTGTTGTGTTCATATCTGCTTTGGCAGCGTCATAAGGCTGGGTCTCGCTGCAGCAATCTGTTTAATCTTATCTTGTTCCATTTACTCACAATCCAGACAATCAGACAGTTGTAGCTGTGAGCATGGAGCTAGAATATGGTCTGTTTCTGGAATAAATCATGGCTACCGCCACCGACTGGCACATTTGACAAACGACGTCCGTAAATGAAAACAGATTTATGGAGGGTAGGAGCCTAGTTGCCGTGCAGTGAATCGCAAGAAGGCACAATATTCACAATAACATTAGACACATTCTCTCTATATCTCTCACTCACATCACTGGGAGATTGACACTATTTCAACACAACAGCCAATACCCGTGTGTGTGTGATGTGTTGTGTGTGTGTGTGTGGTGTGTGTGTGTGTGTGTGTGTGTGTGTGTGTGGTTGTGTGTGATGGTGTGGGTGTGGTGTCTGGTGTGTGTGTGTGTGTGTTGGATATTAGGGTGATAGGTCTGTTGGCTTCATTGAAAAGGAGTGGAAACTAAGTTGAGTTAGTGTTCATTTCCTCCCTGTGCCGGACAGAGAGGGCAATCAGGATGGGAAACATAGAGCTTCAATGAGTCTCTCTGAAGAAGAACATACAGAACAACCACAACTCTGTCTGTTTCCTCTCTGTCTCTCTCTCTCTCTCTGTCTCTGTCTCTCAGATGTCTCTACTCTCTCTCTCCTTCTCTCTCTCTTCTTCTCCTCTCTCGTCTCTCTGTGCTCTCTCTCTCTCTCTCTTGTCTCGTATCTCTATCTCCTCTCTGTCTCTCTCTTGTCTCTCTCTTGTCTCTCGTGTGTCTCTCTCCCTCTCTCCTATATCCTCTCTCTCTCTCTCTTTCGTCTCTCTATCTATTCTGTTCTCGTTCTATCTATCATCATCTACTCTCTCTCTCTCTCTCCCCATCTTTTTCCTTTACGCTATCTCTGTCCCCCCACCCACACACACATGACTAATTCCTCTACTCTCCTCTCCATTCGATCAGTGCTTATTATGGTCTGTTAAGCAGATGAGTCAGTCTCCTACCATGCATGCAACCATGGTAATCAATGTGTCTGTCCCAGACTCAGACCCCATATTTTCAGTGTCCATCAGATAAAATAAGCCTTTTAACAACTGGAGACACACACTCACACACACATACACACACAGGCCACACACCTCCCCAGGTGCACACACAAAACCTTTCCAACGCAAGAGTAAAAGTTGTTGAATGTTTAACGACGGCTATGTTTATGGCTTCATTATATCGGCCGATAGCTAAGTGCATCAGATAATTCTGTTTTAATATTTGACAGTGTGTGTGTGTGTGTTTAGTTACTGAGCACAGCAGAGTGTTGTCACAGTGGTGTCATCTAATAACATTAAACACTGGTGGTCAGGCCAGACTGAGCTCTGAGATGTTGAGACATGCTGTCTCAGGTCTGGTACATACCGGCTAGTGTGTGTATAACTGTGTGTAGGCCTAGGTGTGTGTGGAGTGTATGTGTAGGCCTAGGTGTGTGTGGAGTGTATGTGTATGTGTATGTGTGTGTGTGTGTGTGTGTGTGCGTGTGTGTGTGTAGATGAGGCCTAATGCTCGTGCAGACATTTGTCACTAAGTAGTGGAGAATATGAGGGATGGGGTCTCATACCATGGGTTGGTCTTTCCTGTGTGATTCAGCTCAGAAGACAGACTCAATTAGGATGTGAGATGTGTCAATGACTCCTCACTGTCTCAGAGGGGAGAGCAGTGGCGGATTTAGGCATAGGCGACATGGGCCGCCGCCCGGGGCGGCATCTTGCCGGGGGTGGCATGGGGCACCCGCACCATTGTTACATTTAAAAAAGTTAAAATGACAAATGATTCAGAATGGTGACATTTGCGCGATCGGTTTTCTATTGCTCATTTACATGTCACGTCAACGATATCATGTCACAGTGTGGGACTCTGGGTCAATTAACCTTGTGGGCGCCCTGATTCTAGTTTGTGAGCTAGYCAGGCTACTGCCTGGGAAYGTCTCCCACTCAGAAGTACGAGATGGGGGTAGGTTGACCTCAGGTCTCCCCACTGGAAGCCCGAGGTAGGGGGAGCGGGGGAATCTATCAAATAGCGCACCTCTAACTTTGTACAGTACTAATGCAATTAGTTGTGCAATTTAGTTTGTGTGTTTCCTGTTTGAAGTGCAATAGTGTAATAATCAGGTTCTCTTGTTTACGTGTGTTATTCTGTTTGTGTATTTGTGTGATTATAAATTTGGTGCAGTTTAGTTTTATTTGTGTTTTTGTTAGCAAGGTAGCGGTAATATGTAACAATTCAATTCTCTTGTATTTTAATTTATATAACTTACAATTTGTTTCTATGTGGTCTCTTGTTACTTCTTTAGTAAGAGTCTGGTATTTGCGCTATATATTTTTATATTTATATAGTTTTATATGTTATGATTATGTTATTTTGTGTTGTTCCAAATGTCACTGAAAGAATTAAGTAGTCGAATTCGTGTACAGTGGGCTGACGTTAGTGCCAGCAAATGCGCGCTGAGTGGGGCGGTCTGTCGAAAGTGGTGAAGTGGGGTTCGCGTTATCGACGCGGTGTGAAGTGTCCCATGGAATGTGGGGGTGCTGAAGTGGGGTTCGCGTTAGTGCAGAATGGGGGGGGGCTGAAGTGGGGGTTGTATGCATTTGGGCGCGTTAGTGCAGAACTGGTTGGGGCGTCGGTGAAAGTGGGGGTCGTTAGTGCACGATGGTGGGTCGTGCCTGCAAGTGGGGGTTCGGTATAGTGCAGAATGGTGGTGGCGGTGCTGAAGTGGGGTTCGGTTATCAGAAATGGTGGAAGTGGCGTTCTCGGTTAGTGCAGAATGGTGGGTGGTGAAGTGGCGGGTTCAGTTAAGTGCCAGCATGGTGGGGTGCTGAAAGTGGGGGTTCGGTTAGTGCAGAATGGTGGGGGTGCTGAAGTGGGGGTTCGCCCAGAGAGACATATTCAGCTAGAACCGCCACTGGGGGAGAGAGATTCTAATCGTTTTTTGTTGATGGTGCGTCTTGTCACTTTTTCCCAACGCCAATAAAGCCCCTTTGAATTAAACTGAGAGAGAGAGAGAGGGAGAGAGAGAGAGGGGGAGGGAGGGAGATAGAAAGAGAGCGAGAGGGAGAGAGAAAGAGAGAGAGAGAAGGTAAATAGTGTGGAAATCTACCAAAAAACTATTAAGCAACAACAAATTCAATCCCTTCTAGACAATTTCCTGGACAAAAGGTTTCACTGAAATAGTGAAGGTGTAAACTTGGCAGTAGAAAACCTAAACAGTATATTTGACCAAACAATACAGACATACACTACTGAAAAAGAAGGAACAGCACGTCAGAAATCAGCTCAATGTAATTGAAATATCTATATAATTTAACCACTGCTGGGAAAATTGGAAAACTCCAAACAAACAACACAAATAATTATTTATCCTAAATAGAGATGGATAAACCCCTTCTCCAATCCTTTTGGCCCTATAACAAAGAACAAAGAACAAACAGCAAAAACATATACATTATCAAATACAAATCTTAGAATCAACTATTAAAGCCTACCAGAACCCAGTGAACTCTCCAATTACATTGAATGAACTACAGGAGATAATACAAACCTTCCAACCCAAAAAGGCCTGTGGTGTTGATGGCATCCTAAATGATATGATAAAATATACAGACCACAAATTCCAATTGGCTATCCTTAAACTCTTACCCAAGGACTGATCACCCAAATCCACAAAAGTGGAGACAAATTTGACCCCAATATCTACCAGGGGATATCCGTCAACAGCAACTTTGGGAAAATCCTATGCATTATCATTAACAACAGACTCGTATATGTCCTCAGCGAAAACAATGTACTGAGCAAATCTTAAATTGGCTTTTCAGCAAATTACCGTAAGACAAAAAAGATAAAAAACATAAAAATAAATAAAACACTTGTCTTTCACTGATGAAAGTCTTACAGATTTTAAAAGTCAGCAACAGCAGAGTTGCTTTAAGTGAAGTGTCTTCACAGCTGAAAACCAATRGAATGTAATTTGCCTTTAACAAGGAACACCCCAAAGTCATTACCGACATTTTCAGTTTCCCTTTCAATTCGATCCTCTCCTCTAGAGAGGKACAGGTGAAGCGAMAGGATTTACTTCGCCCAAAATCTGTATGTGAAAGTGTCGAGTTACGAGAGGCTAATTTGATCAAATAGAAGTTTCGTAATGTTTAGGCTGTTACAAATGTACTGATACAATTGGATTCACGTTGCAT
>NW_019946328.1:0-32261 GCF_002910315.2 Salvelinus sp. IW2-2015 | reverse complement strand
GCTGCCTCCAGCTCCGCTTTGGGGCGGCGACACTCCTCTGGCTCTGCCCAGGGCCTTTCCCGTCTAGGATCTCCTCCCAAGTCCATTCCTCTTTTCCCCATTGCGGTTGTTCTTGCCGTCCTTCTCCAATCCGCTTGGTCCTGTTTTTGGTGGGTGTTTCTGTAACGGCTGTCGTAGTCGTTTCCCCTCAGACGAGGAGGAGCATGGATCGGACCAAAGATGCGGATTGGTAAGAATTCATATTTAATGAAACATCAACAAGACCAGGGGTGTCAAAACTCATTTCGCATCGTGGGCCACATACGGCCTAGGGAAGATGTCAAGTGGGCCGGACCATTAAAATTAATACCATACTCTGCTATAATAACCAAAAATATCATGTCTTTCCTTTGTTTTGGTGTAAAGAAGCACAAGACATTAGGAAAATATTGAAATTTAATGAACTATCCTTTTACAAAACATTTCATGAAACACCTCATATTTCCTTAGACAAATGTGCAATTTACTTTATCATTCACAAAATATGCATTGCAAACTATCCCACTGATTGTACAAAGGCACAAAACTTTAATTGGTACTGAAAAAATATAGTAATGCACTTTAAGATTAAAATGAGACTTTTAAAGAAAGGAATTTTTAAACCACTTACACATACGCATATAAAATCTAAATGTAATCCCTGCGTACACCTACAAACTAAGGAGAGTGATTTTAAATGTGTAAAGAAGAAAGTGTTCGCCTGTCCTGTTAAATCTGTAAACTTCATACATGAAACATACATACACATACAATACATACTGAAAATTTTATGGAGTTGTATGAACAGTAGAATTCCATCAACACAACTTTTGTTTTGAAGCTGCTGACTAACATTAAAGTGCACATTTTTTTAAATCACCACAGTAAGGATTCATCTTCACAGAGCTGTATTCTTTCATGCAAACAGTATCTAAGGCAGCATTTTAAAGGTGTTAGTCTAGTCTGGACTTGTATTTGTTCCTGAAACTTGGCATCTTTTTGGCCTGTACAAGTGCATCAACACCAGGTGTCATGTCCTGACTAGCTGTCACTTTCAGAATCTCATTTAAGTGCTTGTTGTGAGCCTTGAACGCATTTTTTGTTTTATTGATATTCATCACTGAGAAAATTTGTTCACAAAGGTAGGTTTCCAAACATGCACAAAATTTTAGCAGCCAGGGCCTGTTAATTTGGGGTACCCTGGTAGTAGATACTGATAAAATCTGTCCAGACCTACAGAGGCAAATTGCCCTTCAAATCTGCATCACACTGCAAATCAATTATCTCTAGCTGAATTTCGACCGGCAGATCAGAAGCTTTAATACTGTGAAAGGTGAGCGAAAAAACTGATAATTCTGTCTCAAGTTCACCAAATACCTGAAACGTTTCTCAAACTCCCGCAGTAGTCCTGCAATTTTGTCTTTGTACCGTTTCATGTCCGCATCAGGTCTGGTCACACACACATCTCTCAGACAGGGGAAATGAGCAGGGTTGCCATTTGCCGTTGCATCTCCACAAAGTCAGCTTCAACTTAAATGCATGTATGTTGTCAGAAAACTGTGTGACAACTTTTTTGCGGCCTTGCAACATTTTGTTCAGAATTGTTCAAGTGTTCAGTAATATCAACCAGAATGCAAGGTCCCGTGCCATTCCCTGAGATTGTAATTCCACACCGGTTTTCCTTTTTTCTCCATGAACTTCCGATTTCCTCTCGTAGATCAAAGAAATGCCTCCAGCACAGCGCCTCGGCTTAACCATCTCACTTCAGTGTGGTATGGCAGGCTGTGGGTAATGTTGCTGTCGCTGAGAAGTTTTGTCAAACTGACGATGGTTCAGACCTCTGGACCGGATGAAAATTTACAGTGCGAACAACCACCTCCATGACGTGGTCCATTTTCAGGACTTGCAACACAATGCCTCCTGGTGCAAATACAGTGAAATGTCCAGAAACGATCTCCTCCATTAAGGGCTTGTACTTTGTCTTTGAACTTTTGTCGCGACACCTGCTTTCTTTCGACCATGGATGGCGCGCCCGTCTGTAGCCAGGCTGACAGCGCGGGACCAGTCCACTCCAACTCTGTCCAATGCAGCAACGCAAGAGCCGAAAATGTTCCGCGCTGTTGTGTTGTCCATCATTGGCACCAACTCAAGAAACTCTTCAGTAAACAGTCAATGTCTTCATCAACTCCTCGAATAAATAGGCCAGTTGGGCCACGCTGTGATGTCAGTGCTCTCGTCAATTGCCAACGGAAAATGCAATAAATGACTTGACTCTGTTTCAATTGACTGTCTAAATCTGCCATAGTTCCGAAATCCTCTCTGCTATAGTATTCCTCGTCAGGCTAATATTGGCAAAAGCTTGTCGCTTCTCGGACTACAAGTTCAGCCGCCTTCATCATGCATCGTTTAACAAAGTCACCCGTCGGAATACGGCTTCGATGCCTAATGCTATTTCGCTAGCAATTAGGTAGCTGGCTTTTACCGCTGCTTCACTGACTTCTCGCTCTGGATGAAAGTGACTGCTGTTTCGTTCTCAGACCGCCAGCAATTCGTTAATCTTATCTCTTCTCAGTTGTCCTTGCAAGCCCGTCATAATTTTTCACTGTGATGAGTCTCGTAGTGGCGTCGAATATTATATTCCTTCAATACCGAAACTTGTTGCAAACACACCAAGCACGAAGGTTTTCCGTGCATCTCTGTAAATAAATAGGACGTGGTCCATTTTTCTTTTGAAAATTCTACACTCCTTATCTCTTTTCTCCGTTTGGATAACGACATTTTGCTAATGAGGGTGTAGCGGAGAGGTAGAGACCAAGGTATTAACAACGTCGTAACAAGCAGGCAGATGGCGCATTGATACCTGTCTGCTGTTTTCAGTCTGTCTCAGTGATGCGGCTTGTCTTCTCTGATGGAAAGGAGTGCGCCCCTTAGCGGATAATCCATGAATTGCAGCGAATTAAAATATTAATTCCATGTCTTTTTATGCATTTTTTCCACTTTCAAATTATCCTGCGGGCCTGATCGAACCTCCTTGGGGGCCGGTTCCGGCCCGCGGGCCGTATGTTTGACACCCTGAACAAGACACTACAAAATACAAAACAACAAACGTGACTAACCCGAAACAGTCCTGTGTGGCCCAAACACTGACACAGGAACAAACACCCACAAACACAAGTTGAAACCCTGGCTGCCTTAGTATGATTCTCAATCGGGGACAACGATGACAGCTGTCTTCTGATTGAGAATCATACCAGGCCGAACACAAAATCCCAACATAGAAAATCAAACATAGACAACCCACCCAACTCACGCCCTGAACAACTAAAATAAATACAAAAAAGGAAAACAGGTCAGGAACGTGACACAGATTGAGAAAAAATTTACTCAGCACTTCAGGGATTTTTTCGACACCACACTTGCCTTGTTGTCCTTCACCTTCACCTGGTGAAGGAAAACTGGCCATCTCATGGACCTGCTAATGCCCTTCATCACCGGTTGATCCCCCTCCACTGGTTCACGGTCAGCCGCAGCCAGGTGGAGGGGTCTCCTCAGAATATTTTAGAAATGCACCAATAGTCAAGGTGTTAGTGGTTGACTGTGGTGATTGCCTTTTTCTGGAGGAATTGAACCCATCTGAAAAAACACACACACACCAATCAAATACTGTATTGTTAATTAATGCTTGTGAGACTAGAGAGAAAAAATAACTCTGCTTACTTCCTTATTTTGTCATGGTTTGTCAGGAAATGAGAGAGGACTGGTAGTTCTCATTCTTCGCCATGTAGTTAAGAAATTGTGTCACCCTCTTGACCTTTTGAGGCACAATTTCTCTTAGCTATAGTTTGGATTGGGGCCTTCACAGGTCTTCTTGAATCCCTCGATAAACACACCTAATGAAAAAAACATAACATTTTACTAGAATTACAATCTCATGAGGCTACATGAATCAGTCAGGTGGTTTATCCTATTATTTTCAAACACAAACTCTTGCCACTATTTGAAGAAACAGTACTTACTCATAGCAGAGCCGGGAAGATGAGTTTGCAGCTAGATCCTGACACTGTAGGCTCTCTCTCTGGTCCCTGAACCTGTCGCTTGGTCCTGCTGCAGCTCCTCTATTGTGTCTGTGTCTGCCTGAAAGTTGAGGGCCTTCTTTGCTGGACTCACACTGGCAATCCCCATCTGCCTTTTCAGCAGCTGGTACTTCTTCCTCACTCTATGTAGTGCAGAGATCAACTTCAGGTTGTCCTCTTTAAGTGATGTGTTGGTCTCACTTCTCATAGTCAGTGCATAATCCCTCTTGCACAGCTTTCTACAGTCTCTGGCAGTGGCAGGAATCGTCTTTGCAGTCCACTTTCTCCTCTGCTTGTGAACAATACATTGCCTCCTCCTCCTCCTGTTCTTTCCTTGCAGTCTCCACAAAATCAAAATTATTCAACATCACATCATATTGCAAATGTAACGGGCATTTGCAATGTGCTTCAACAGGGAAAAACATCACATCATATTGCAAATGTAACGTGCATTCTTTAAATACTTTAGAAATGCAAAAGTCAACGGTCTGATGACCTCAGGATGGCCAGGCAGTGATAGTGGTTCATCTCCATCGCTCGTTGCATGAAATTTCATCATGTCGCTTTTTCCTCATGGTACCTCCCCGTTGAAACATATTGCAAATAGACAAAAGTCAACGAGCAAGTCAGTGTCCATCAGTCAAATAGATATTTTCAGACACCAAACTGATACCATCTGACTCCAAACTCACTTTTTCCAACTCCGTTAGATGCCATCTATAACATATTTCAGAGCAGGCCCAAAATTCACAGCGCCTTCTATTTAAACCATAATAAAACAAATAATACGTAGTTACGTTCTAGCTGCGGGTCCAGTTCTCACATTATGTTTAGCCCTATGTGAAGCGACCTCGAATCCCAAGTTTCGGCTCGATAGGTCATTCGGTGCCCGAGCAAAACCCTAATTGGTGCTGAAATTCCACTTATTTTCATTGCCTTGCTACGGGGTCCTTGAATGAGCAATCAAACAGGCTCGTCGGGGTCTGTCTATGGGCCGAGCCGGTTTCAATGCACCTAGTTTTGAGACTCTGGGACTTTTCTAAAGGTCGTCCGTTTCGTTGAGACCAATGAATTGAACACATGGCAAATGAACGATGCATTTTATCGATCCGAGAACCTTCTAGAGCCACATAATTCACCGTGCACAATCGACCTGAGGTCTAGAACAGGTTTGTAAAGTTTCACAACTCTAGGTCTGACGGTTCTTTAAAAGTTGGAACAAAAGTAACTACTGCAGGCACTGTCTGCCTCTTAGCCCCTCAGTGTGTCCCTCCATCATTTCTGTGTGGGTGTGTTTATTTTTTTCAATCTGATGGGATGAATGACTGATTTACAGTTCATGAGGGTTGTCTATTCACATATATGAAGTTTTGGAAATATTTGACATTTTTAAACATTCGAAACAGCCCATTTGACACCAGTTATGGCACTTCCGGTTGTCACAGGAAGCTATAAATAAACACATATCATCACTGGAGTAGGCTGTTACAGAATCCTGAGTTTTAAGTCTATGTTAAAAATTGACTGATTTACATAGGGCTGAATGCACTATTTCTCTCAAACTGCAGGTTGGGTATGGCAAACACTTTTAGGGTGATTTAACCACTTCCGGTTGCTCCAGGAAGCTTAGAATCGACACAGGTAGACCTCATGGTGGCCTGATGGACTGACATCAAAGACAGGTTCATAAGACATTCATAYCCCACATAGGCTTCAGGTTGAATTTAGAGGCGCAGTCAATGTATTCCAATGGGGAGACATGTSATTGTAAAGTGTTTGATGTAAACACCTTCTTTMAACTATTAAGGGTTAATGCCACAAGGTCACGGTTAGGCTTGCACAGATCGGGAGGACCTTAAGAACATTCCTGAGGTCAAATTGTGCTTCTAACCTTAACGGTTCTCTCTCTGTCTCCCAAAAGCAAATAAATTGACATTGAGGTCAAAGGTCATTTTGCTCTGTCTTCTTGTCACTGTCGCTGCGCTCAGACCAGGAGCTACGGTCAAGCGGGCATCTCGTTGAACTCGGCACGGCCTGGAGATAATAGTCATGCCATTGCAGCTTTGTGTGTCTTTAAGCACCGTACTTTTTCACTCCATCCTTGCTTTTGTGTGGTGTGTTTTGTTGAGAGAGCTTTTCTTGACATCTTGGGAGAAATGACTGATTACAGTTCATGAGGGTTGTCTAATCACATACAGTGGGAGAACAAGTATTTGATACACTGCCGATTTTGCAGGTTTTCCTACTTACAAAGCATGTAGAGGTCTGTCATTTTTATCATAGGTACACTTCAACTGTAGAGACGGAATCTAAAACAAAAATCCAGAAAATCACATTGTATGATTTTTAAGTAATTAATTGCATTTTATTGCATGACATAAGTATTTGACACCTACCAACCAGTAGAATTCCAGCTCTCACAGACCTGTTAGTTTTTCTTTAAGAAGCCCTCCTGTTCTCCACTCATTACCTGTATTAACTGCACCTGTTTGAACTCGTTACCTGTATAAAAGACACCTGTCCACACACTCAATCAAACAGACTCCAACCTCTCCACAATGGCCAGACCAGAGAGCTGTTAAGGACATCAGGGATACATTGTAGACCTGTACAAGGCTGGGATGGGCTACAGGACAATAGCCAAGCAGCTTGGTGAGAAGCAACAACTGTTGGCACAATTATTAGAAAATGGAAGAAGTTCAAGATGAGTCAATCACCCTCGGTCTGGGCTCCATGCAAGATCTCACCCGTGGGCATCAATGATCATAAGGAATGTGAGGATCAGCCCAGAACTACACGGCAGGACCTGGTCAATGACCTGAAGAAAGCTGGGACCACAGTCTCAAAGAAAACCATTAGTAACACACTACGCCGTCATGGATTCAAATCCTGCAGCGCACGCAAGGTCCCCCTGCTCAAGCCAGCGCATGTCCAGGCCCGTCTGAAGTTTGCCAATGACCATCTGGATGATCCAGAGGAGGAATGGAGAAGGTCATGTGGTCTGATGAGACAAAAATAGAGCTTTTTGCTCTAAACTCCACTCGCCGTGTTTGGAGGAATAGAAGGATGAGTACAACCCAAGAACACCATCCCAACCGTGAAGCATGGAGGTGGAAACTCATTCTTTGGGGATGCTTTTCTGCAAAGGGGACAGGACGACTGCACCGTATTGAGGGGAGGATGGATGGGCCATGTATCGCGAGATCTTGACCAACAACCTCCTTCCCTCAGTAAGAGCATTGAAGATGGTCGTGGCTGGTCTTCCAGCATGACAACGACCCGAAACACAGCCAGGGCAACTAAGAGTGGCTCCTAAGAAGCATCTCAAGGTCCTGGAGTGGCCACCAGTCTCCAGCGCTGAACCCAATAGAAAATCTTTGGAGGGAGCCGAAAGTCCGTATTGCCCAGCGACAGCCCGAAACCTGAAGGATCTGGAGAAAGGTCTGTATGAGGAGTGGGCCAAAATCCCTGCTGCAGTGTGTGCAAACCTGGTCAAGAACTACAGGAAACGTATGATCTCTGTAATTGCAAACTAAGGTTTCGTTACCAAATATTCAGTTCTGCCTTTCTGATGTATCAAATACTTATGTCATGCAATAAAATGCAAATTAATTACTTAAAGATCATACAATGTGATTTTCTGGATTTTTGTTTTAGATTCCGTCTCTCACAGTTGAAGTGTACCTATGAAAAAAATTACAGACCTCTACATGTTTGTAAGTAGGAAAACCTGCAAAATCAGCAGTGTATCAAATACTTGTTCTCCCCACTGTATATGAAGTTTTGAAAATCTGACCTTTTAACCTTCAATACTGCATCAATGACACCATTTTAAGCACTTCCAGTTGACATAGGAAGCTGAAAGTAAACACATACCCTCCTTGGGTAGGCTCTTATATAATATTGAGCTTTAAGTCTTTATGTTAAGAACTGACTTATTAACAGAGGGTTAAATGACTGTGTTACTTCATAAAATCACAGAATTCTCGCAGAGCTTCGAGACCCACTTTAAAAATGTTTGTCTGAACACACTGCAACTGGATCTGTATTTTTTAGAAGAAAACAATCCTCTTCGTGAACATCACCAAATGGACAATGTACGATTTCTCTTAAATTACGATAAACGGCTGGTTCTTTTTTCCTGACACGTATGCTTATGTACTTTGACGTGAAGCGGTCAAATTGCACCCTACTATTTCGTTTTTGACCTTTAATCCCAGAAAAATGGCCATAACTCAAAAAGCGCCGAGGCCTCGACGCCATCTCGTTCGGGGCCAACTGCCCTTTACTCCAAACCTACGCTCGCCGAGTTTCGTCTTCGAAATATTTTCAGTTTAGGAGAAAAGGCCGCGCTCGTTTGCCCCGTGTTCGTGCGCCTGCAATATGATTTATTTTCCCTCGTGGGAATTTTCGAGAATGCGGAGTCCAAGTCAAAAAAAAAATATTTTTATAAAACGGTGACCGAACGTCCAAAACGATTTCTTCGATGACTTCCCGAAAGAGCTCCCCCCCGCCCTCGGCCCGACGCCGTCCGCGATTTTCTAAAACGCATTCGGACGTCTAAGGGACCGTACATTCGCAATATGAGAATCTTCACCGATCATACGGCTCCCGTACCAGGTGTCCCTTAAAGTATGGAAAGGTTCTGGGCGGGCTGAAAATATGTCTTGCATGCCTCAACGATATCGTGGTAGAGAGGTTTAATCTTGCAGAGTTTATCAAACCCTGCAGTGCCTCGTTTCGCCTCGTTGTCCTTATCAACTTCTGGGTCACTAATGTGAAGTGCCAGTGAAATTGTCAGAAACCTCTTGCAAGACATGACCGTTGAGGGGAAAGGCAGTTGATAGAGGGGTGCAGTTTTCCAGTAGTCTTTCAGGGTTTTCAACTTCACCAGCCCCATGTAGATGACCATAGAAAGGTAGCAAAACAGATCTGAAATGGAAATGTCCTTCCATGCCTCTGTCTTGCCTTCCTGCTTCTTAGCGCCATACTTATTTGTGTTCATCACCAGGGTATCAACAACTGCCGAGGTGAAGAACAACTGGAAAAGTTGCATGGGGCTGTATTTTGAAGTTGGGTCCAATTGAGGGCCTACTGGGCATTTTGGGCGGAAAAGTGGAGATGGTGGGGCCACATCCTCCTCAAGAACAGAGTGCCAACGGTCCTCCTCCGCTCTGGCAGGTTCCACGCTGGACGCTCTGGACGGTTCCACGCTGCCCTTCCTCCGCTTCTTTGCCGCCGGCTTACCACCCCTTGATGGCCGGGCGGGGGTAGGTGTGGTGCCGGATACAGCAGGGGTCCAGCTGGATGGACCAGCTTCAGTGGGGGATTTGCACATTGGCTCCCAATCAAAATCGCTGGGACTGTGAAATAAAGACAGACACATATTATATATACACAATTTGTGACCATGGTGAGGTTTTGTCCATTCCATTTTAGATATAAAATACATGTAAACAATTAGGTAATAATTATACAGACACATAATATATATACACAATTTGTGACCATGGTGAGGTTGTCCAGACACACAGACATACACCCACAATGTAGAGCAATATGTACTTTCTACATTTCAATATACTTGTGTACTTTATATTTCATGTCCTAGTCATATTTTTATATAAGGCAAATAAAATACAAATATCTCAAACAACTCAAATGAATTATATTTGATATTACTAATTTCAAACAACGTTACTCACCGATCCAAAACTGGGTCTTCACCGTGTAGAAACATGTCTTCAAATTCTGAATCAACGGATTCAATCTCACTGGATTCATTTAGATGTTCACTATCACTATCTCTGTCTATTTCTTCAATTATATCGTGCAAGTCTGTGTACTTGGTCTTCGTATTAGATTTGGCTGATTTATTTGCCATTATTATGCCTTAAATGCTAAAAAAAAAACTTTTGCGGCGCGTAAAACGGCGAGGCTCCTTCTTGTAGAATTTTCAATGGCGAATGGCTGTGTGTACGCATGGCTTTACAACAAAGCCTATTATTTCCGGGTCGAACCATTGCATGTCCCCATGTACCTCAGTTCATTGGCTATCTATCCAGCTAGATTTCAAGAAGATCAGTGGTCATTGGTCCGAAATACAGTCAATCAACAAAGAACAGGTCATTCGATTGGCGCGTAATGAGGTCGTTGTTTGGTGTGTTCAAATCCAATTTTTTCGGTCAATATGTCCCGGGAAAAGAACCATGAAGTTTGGTTGTTTTACTAACAAACCGAGGATTGCAATGAAACCAAACATGACTGGATAAACGTCCATTTAGAGTGAGTAATTACAATGAATGTTACGTCCAAAGTTGAAGGACGCTGAATTTTCCACACAAGCCGTTTACAAAATGTTTCGTGTTAGGCTATAAAAATGGATTATATCGAACAAAACGCCACTTCATTGTTTCATCGTGACCTTTAGGATTGCCAAAAGAAGAAAATTTCCTAAGGTAATTGATGAATTTTATTGCTATTTCTGACTTTCGTGACTAATGTACTTTGCTGTAACTGTACCTAATGTGTTGTTTACTGATCGATAATCACTTTTGCAGTGAAGCTTTTCGAAATCGGACATATTGGCTAGATTAACAAGAGGTATAGCTTTGATTTGGTGTATAACACTTCTGATTTAATTGAAGCTAAATATTTATAATTGTCATTTCGCCAATTTTGTATTTTTTTTTGTGAAACGTTCCGCTAGCGTAACCCCGGTCCTAGACAGGTTAACTATGTTCAAACATTCTCTAGCATAATGCCCTTGTTCACTACATTTACACAAAATAACAAAGGTGAAACAACGAAAATCGAAACAATCCTATCAGGTGACAACACAAAACAACTACCCACAAACACAGGTGGGAACAGACTACCTAAGTATGGTTCTCAATCAGAGACAACGATTGACAGCTGCCTCTGATTGGGAACCATACCAGGCCAAACACAGAAATAAAAAACAGAATGCCCACCCCAACTCACGCCCTGACCAAACCAAAATAGAGACATAAAAAAGGAACTAAGGTCAGGGCGTGACATGTTACTTAATACTTATTTCCGTCTTTCGCTCTACATCCCAAGTATCGTTCCACAAACTTATTTTACCTCTCAGCAATTCCATCGCTGTTATTTTGTCTTCTCCAATGATTTCCACATTCACCGTCAGTTCTTTCTCATACTTCTATTCAGTTCTTCATTTGAAATTATTATTTCTGTTGTCCTTTCTCGTCGAAGTCATGGCGTCTGTCCGGTTATTTTCAGCAGAATTCTATTTTCAGGTTAATGATGCAAAAAGAAGAAAATAAACTACACTCAGAAAAACTTTCAAACTTATGTATCAATTAAACCTAAAAAAAAAACGATATTCTCTCGCTCTCAAACACTCAGCCACCTGCTGCTCATTTACTTCCTGAAATTCCCCCCAAAAAGCGTAGTCATATGGTATGGCCGTAAGCCACGGAAGTAGAGTTGGAAAGACTACATAAAACTGAGGAAGTGGAATTGCCATTCCGTTTTAAAATGGCCATTATATTATTATTGTGTTTAGAAGAGTATACTCGACTGGGCAAAAAGCTAACAGCACCTGGTATTCCCAAGCCGTCTCCCAATCAAGTGCAAACTAGGTTTGACCCTGCTTAGCTTCCGAGATCAGACAAGATCAGGTGTATTTGTCACGTATGTCGTATGAATAATTGGACCAAGGCGCAGCGTGAGTAGAGTTCCACATTTTTATCAGTGAAACTTCCCAAAACAACAAAGAATTAATGAACGTGCAATACGTAGCGCACATAGGCACTAATACAAAACAATATCCCACATCGCAGGTGGGAAAAAGGACACACTAAGTATGATCCCCAATTAGAGGCAACGATTATCAGCTGCCTCCAATTGGGAACCATACCCACACACCAACATAGAAACACAATACCTAGAACCCCCCCTAGTCACGCACTGACCTAAAACACCATAGAGAACCCAGAGGGCTCTCTATGGTCAGGGCGTGACAATCTGCACATTGATGAATCAAACTATACCCTCCTTGCGGCGTCTGTACACAGTTTATCTTTTTTAAGGAAAGCTGCTAAAGGTTCAGCTGATATGACATAAAGGGCACCCCTGTCTCTCAGATCTCTCAAGAATAAAATAATCAGTTAAAACCCCATTACACTTCACCCTACTTTTGCATTCTTATATAATAATTTTATCCATCCTATTATTTTATTTCCAAACCCACTGAAACATAAAATCATGTTCCACCCAATCAAAAGCTTTATTTAAATCTATAATTAAAACAATTCCCCCTATCTATCACCATTCATTGTATTTATCACATCTCTAATTGTATCAGCTATATCTCTACCAGGCACACTATAATTCTGTGTAGGTGCTATAATATAATTTAAAACTTTCTTCATCCTATTTGCTAGTATTTTAGCTAAAATCTTTGAATCTGTATTCAATAAACTAATTGGCCTATAATTCTCCAGGTTCAGTTTGCTCCCCTTGTTTTTATATAAAATCGTTATCAGCCATGTCCCCATAGATTCTGAAACACTATTATTATCCTCCATATATTGATACACTTCCAATAAAATAGGTGCTAAAAGACTACCATATATTTTATAAAACTCTGCAACTGTTCCATCTTCTCCAGGACTCTTATTTAATTGTAAATCACATCTTTAACTTTGACTTATCTTCCCATCACACATGTTTGTCCTCCATCAATTTGAACCTCCACACTATCCAACATCTCCTTTACACACCCCTCATCCACCTCCCCTTTCTTAAATAAATCCTTATAAAAATTCTGCAGATAACAGTATCTCTACATAATCATTTACAAACTTTACCCTTTACATTTTCAATCTCTCTAATATTTGTTCTCCTTTGATAACTCTTCTCTAAACCAAGAAAAAAGGAAGTACATTTCTCCCCCTCCAAAACATACTTTGCCTTACTTCTGATAATTGCACCCTAACACTTATCTATTTCATATTTACTCAGTTTTGCTTTTAATTCCAAAAACGTTTCTATTATAATTAGGGACACTATCACATTTTTAAATGTCTTCATTCAACTTTGCTCTTAACTCATTTTCTTCTCTTATCCTAAATATCTTCTTCCTTGCATATCTAATACTAAATACTTATTTTTTCTTTTACATTTACCCACCATTGACACTTCATTCCTTTCTGCTTATCTTCCATTTCATATTCTATCAATGCTTTAAGTTGTTTCCCATATTCCTCATCTCCTAAATACCCTGCATTCATACACCATATTCCACCTCCTGTTCTTTCCTTATCTTAACCCACCGAGAATATTAAAGCTGCATGATCACTAAACGTTGTAATAACATACTTAATATCTTTCATAAAYTTCCTTAAACCTTCTTTTACCATAACCAAATCTATCCTTGTTTGTTTCAATTCACCTAAAACCACCTGCCTTGGATTTTCATCCCTCCATATCTGTAATTCCCTTTTCTAATATCTTCTTTAAAACCTCCCTAGATTAATCACTTTTAAAAGTAGCTCCTCTCGTCATATCAAGTCTGTCTATTTTAACATTAAAATCCCCAACCACAATACAATTTCCCTCACACCATTGTCCTAATTCCATAAATAAATCCTTCCGCGCTATTTCATTATTAGGCGCATAAATATTTATAATTCTAAAAACCATACTCATATATTCAAAATCTAAAATTAAAATCCTCCCATTGTAACGATCGTCTGTTGAAGGTGTGGACCAAAGCGCAGCGTGGTAAGTGTTCATGCTCTGGAAGCTCCTGACTGGTGGGCGTCGCTGGAGGGTCCGGACTGGAGGGCGACTCTGGAGGGAGGAGACGCAAAGACAGCCTGGTGCGTGGGGCTGCCACAGGGCCCACCAGGCTGGGGAGACCTACAGGAGGCCTGGTGCGTAGAGGAGGCACCAAATTAACCAGGCTATGGGGGAGCTCTGGTGCGCAGCCTTGGCACCACTCCTCCAGGCTGAATGCCCACTTTAGCCCGGCCCCTCCAGAGTCCAGGCACAGGTTGAACCGGGCTGTGGGGGAGCACTGGAGATCTGGTGCTTAACACTCGCACCTCTCCATTAGGCTCAATGCCCACTTTCGCCCGGCACAGGCGGAGCGCAGGCTTAGGACGAACTGAACCCTCCCAGCGCCCCGGAGACCAAACGCGCTGAGCTGGCACAATCCGCCCTGGCTGGATGCCCACTCTCGCATGGTACTTGCGGGGGCCTGGCATATAGCGCTCCGGGCTATGAGCGCGCACTGGAGACACCGTGCGCTTTACCGCATAACACGGTGCCTGACCAGTTCCACGCTGCTTCCGGTAAGCACGGGGAGTTGGCTCAGGTCTATCGCCTGACTCCGCCAATCTCCCCATGTGCCACCCCACCAAAAAATTGGGGGCTGCCTCTCGTGCCTGCTGCGCTGCCTTGCCTCATATCGCCGCCTCTCAGCTTTAGCTGCCTCTAGTTCTTCCTTCGGGCGGCGATATTCCCCAGCCTGTCTCCAGGGTCCCTGTCCGTCCAATATCTCCTCCTGTCCGTCCAATATCTCCTCCCAAGTCCAGGAGTCCTGAACCCTCTGCTCCTCGTTACCACGCTGCTTGGTCCGTTTGTGGTGGGTAGTTCTGTCTGTTGAAGGTGTGGACCAAAGCGCAGCGTGGTAAGTGTTCATGCTTTTATTTCAACTGAACACTAATAACAAAAATAACGAAGAGAAATGAACGAAAACCGAAACAGTCCTGTCAGGTGCAGAAACACAAAGCATTGGTGGGGAAAAGCTACCTAAGTATGGTTCTCAATCAGAGACAACGATAGACAGCTGCCTCTGAGAAACACACCCGGCCAAACAAAAAGAAATACAAAACATAGAAAAAAGAACATAGAGTGCCCACCCAAATCACACCCTGACCAAACCAAAATAGAGACATAAAAAGCTCTCTACGGTCAGGGCATGACACCCATTATTGTCAGCATGTTTTACATTTTCCACCACATCCTTCCTCAACAAAATTGCAACACCACTTGAATTCCCCCTACCATTATTTACAAAAATAAAATCTATTTTTTTACTTCTAAAATAGTAATTGTCCCAATGTGTCTCTTGTAGACATAAAATATCAGAATTCTTCATTTGCACTATACTTTGACATTTTTCCATTGTCCTTAAACCATTAACATTTATTGACATAAAATTAACCATTCCAAAAAATAAGAGAACGAGAATATATGTTTTGTCCTCTACCTGTTTGTTTTTTCCCTCTGCAGTCCTTTTTCACATCCGCCGCCGCTTTCCTCTTCCTGTAGCCTTCCCAATTCTTCTGAATCAGAATATATATAGATTCTACTGCCAACCAACTAATTTTCTTCTGCCCCGTATCTTTTGTGCTCCCTGTGTCCATTTCAGCCTCCTGTATAGTTGTCGGTAACAAACTCCCCTCCATTTCACTACCTCCCGAAGTACTCACATGGGCTGAGCTTCCCCCCAAAACCAGTCAGTGCTTCCATTCAGCCCAATCTTTCCCTATTCTTGACACCCTCTTCTTATCTCAGAGTCCATACTGCTCCCGATGTCATCCGGCCTCTGCTCCATCTTCTCCCCCCTTCCTCTCTCCTCTCCACCACGTCCTCTTCTCTATCTTATTGCTGTGATACAGCTTCTTCACCAAACAGTTCCTGACTCCCCTCCACAGCTACAACCTCTCCACAGTTGCACTCTTCTGGTCTCATTCGGCATCCACCGCAAAATGCCCTTTCCTTCCCTCCAACACATTCCCTCGCATAATGTCCTTGCTATCCGCACTTGAAACATTTAAATTCAGGGCAATCTTTTACAATGTGTCCAGGCTGAATACATAGCCGACAGACCCTGACCTGCTTATCATGGATTACCCGAAAGTACTCTCCACCCTCTAGTGTCTCAAAGATTGTACGGTGTCAGTGAATTTCACTTTACAATATCGCGTCCCATCCACTATCTCCGTCCCTGGCCAAACTCTCCTCCTGATATCTGAGACAGCAGCTACGCCCCAGCCAGGCAGCTTATCCAGTATAGCGCTGTCCTCTATATATACCGGAAGATTCATAAAAGAGCATTAGCAATCATTTCTTGCCATGATCCTTGTGTTTATAATCATCCATTAAACATTCCTTTCCTTTTCCATTGCGCATTGTAACCTCGTACTTTCTTCGCCTTTCATTCTACAACCCACCACCTCTCCGCACACATCCTTAATTGATCGTAATAATTCCATAGTCGTCACCTTTTCTTCTGCCACCGTTAATTCTTTGCCGTATTTCATTACTCCATTTCCATGTTTCTTCCTTTGAGCATTTTCTTTGTCCATTCCGTTAATCGTTGTTGTCCGTCATAGAAATATAAAAAGACCCAAAAACTCTCCCCCAAGCAGCAAAACTGCAAGGGGGGGAACTAACCAAACTTAAACTTATTCAAAAACCTTTGAAAAATTACCAAAAAAGCTCTCAAGCAAACACACACTCACTCACAGCGTAATCACCTACACCTGTCTCACTTTCCTCACCGGAAATGCGTATTCAGGCTGGTTTGGCTGTAAACCACGGAAGAAGAGTTGAATAGACGATTCCAAGTTTGTGACTCAAACTGAGGAAGTGGAATAGCCATTATATTGTTGTGTTTAGAATAGCATACTAGACAACCTTACAGCACCTGGTTTTCCCAAGCTGTCTCCCAACCAAATACTAACCAGGCCTGATCCTGCTTAGCTTCAGAGATCAGACGAAATTTGTCATTCAGGATGGTATGGGCGTACGCCACAGAATAATAGTTGGATAGACTATTTCAAGTTTATGAAACTCAAAAAACTGAGGAAAAGGAATAGCCATTCCATTTTAAAATTGCCATTATTGTTTTGAGAAGAGTATACTTGACTGGGCAAAAAGCGTAACAGCACCTGGTATTCCCAAGCAGTCTCCCAACCTGGGCTGATCCTGCTGGGCTTCCGAGATCAGACAAGATCAGGCGTATTTGTTTTCTTCTTTACGATATCTATAGAATGAATGTAACAATCTTCTTCATCTGAGGAACAGGAAAGATCGGACCAAAACACAGTGTGGTAAGTGTCCATGTTAATTTAATATAACTGAACACAAAATAACAAAGTGAAACAACGAAAATCAAAACAGTCCTGAAAGGTGACACAACACAAAACAGGAAACTACCCACAAACACCAGGTGGAAAAGGCTACCTAAGTATGGTTCTCAGAGACAACGATAGACAGCTGCCTCTGATTGGGAACCATACCAGGCCAAACACATAGAAAAGAAAACCTAGGAAAAAAACAGAATGCCCACCCCAACTCACACCCTGACCAAACCAAAATAGAGACATAAAAAAGGAACTAAGGTCAGGGTGTGACAATGAACAATACACTAGACTAACATAGGGGGTGCATTGTTTACCTGCCTATCAAAACAAAGAACCCAAAGAAATAAAAATACAGAAAGACTAATTGACAAATAGTCAAGACTAAATTTAAAAGCAACCCCCTATCAACTATAAAATAACAAAACAATGCTTTCAAAAATAAGTGATTCCTCCACCATCCACCCTTGCAATTAACCCACTCCCCTCAAAGAAAGCTTTATCAAAATGTTACATTCTATAACAGTAAAAAATATCTATGCTTCTTGAACACTCCACAACCTTACCCCCTTCCCCTCAAAATACGCATAATTTCTCCCACAAAGTAGCATATCTAACAAAACTCAAAACAACATTCAACAAAATACACATTAACCCCATCACATGTATCACACACAGCAATCAAAACCAATTCCTCCCACACATACTTAAAAAAATTTAAATCCAAGTTTTTACATAAAAATTCCTTTACAAAAAATATTTTAATTCCTCGCATTCTACAAACAAGTGCATTAAAGTTTCCGGTACCCCACCACATATCACTTTCTCTTATAAATTCCCTATTAATTTGATGCAAGACCACTTTTGTAAATATACGATTATGCCTTAATTTAAAGTCATTATTTTCACATTCCAATTTATTTCTAGATGAGTATAAATTTTTCCATAATACAGTAACATCCAACCTCGGAAACAGTTTAACCCACACCTTTTCAGCAGCAGGCCTGTCAGTAACATTTTTTTTTTATTGTTCTGACACTAGACAATGCTTTCCATTTATCCCCATGGCTAATGTATAGATTCGGTAAAACATACAGATCTCCCCTAATCTCATCTTTATTTGGACTGAAACCCAGTTTGCTGGAAGGCTACTTTTCACCCATTCAAAAACATGCAATATAGTGCCTTTCCAAACTGTCATCCACCTCATTCACATTGTCAAAAATGGCCTGGTCTCTGAGAACCAAGAATAACTTCATATACAAAGTATTTAATAAGTCTCAGGCCAGCCTTCATAAAAAGGGGATTATACAACACTTTATCATTAAACATAATTTTGGGATTTAAAAACACAGGTTGATTCAGTACTATATCCTTATGCTCACACACATAGTGAACGTGAGGAAGAAGTTCTCCCCATGCACTAAATACTTCCTGATAAAACAAAGGAACATGTTCATACATAGGCTTCTTCCAAGCCATAAATAGCCCACTCTTCGCATCCACCACAGTCATACAAGTAATTCCCAAATAAAACTCCACCACCCATATTCTTCCTCACCATATACAGTTGAAGTCGGAAGTTTACATACATTTAGGTTGGAGTCATTAACTCGTTTTTTAACCACTCCACAAATTTCTTGATAAAAAACTATAGTTTTGGCAAGTCGGTTTTCCAACAATTGTTTACAGACAGATTAATTCACTATCACAATTCCAGCAGGTCAGAAGTTTACATACACTAAGTTGACTGTGCCTGTAAACAGCTTGAAAGTGACAGAAAACGATGTCATGGCTTTAGAAGCTTCTGATAAATTATGTCAATTAGCCTGAGTCAATTGGAGGTGTACCTGCAGATGTATTTCAAGGCCTACCTTCAAACTCAGTGCCTCTTTGCTTGACATCATGGAAAATCAAAAGAAATCAGCCAAGACCTCAGAAAATAAATTGTAGACCTCCACAAGTCTGGTTCATCCTTGGGAGCAATTTCCAAAAGCCTGAAGGTACCACGTTCATCTGTACAAAAATAGTACGCAAGTACCAACACTATGGGATCACGCAGCCATCATTCCACTCAGGAATGAGATGTGTTCTGTCTCCTAGAGATGAACGTACTTTGGTGCGAAAAGTGCTAATCAATCCCAGAACAGCAAAGGACCTTGTGAAGATGCTGAAGGAAACGGGTACAAAGTATCTATATCTACAACCTGAAAAGCCGCTCAGCAAGGAAGAAGCCACTGCTCCAAAATCGCCATAAAAAAGCCAGACTATGGTTTTCAACTGCACATGGTGACAAAGATCATACTTTTTGGAGAAATGTCCTCTGGTCTGATGAAACAAAAATGGAACTGTTTGGCCATAATGACCATTGTTATCTTTGGAGGAAAAGGGGAGAGGCTTGCAAGCTGAAGAACACTATCCCAAGGGTGTGCTTTGCTGCAGGATGGGCCTGGTACACTTCACAAAATAGATGGCATCATGAGGCAGGAAAATTGCAGATATTCTGGCATCTACATGGCTACACACTTCTTCAATACAATCTAAAGCAGTGCATTCTTTTTGAAAAAGATCATGATAAAAACATTCTATTGTATCAAATTCCAACCAGATCATTAACTGTCTCCCCCCTCCAATTCTCTATTTCTGTAATATAATTTCTTGCTTCTTTTCTAAATCTAAAAAGGAGGTACACTTCTCCCCTTCTAGTGCATACTGTACTCTCCTTCTTACAATAGCCCCATACACTTTCGCTTTTCAAATTCATTTACAGCAGCTTGAGCTTGGATGAAACCAGGTATATCATAATCCTTCTCTGTCTCAGCTCTCTCAAATTCAATATCAAGCTGCCTGCACAACTCAATACCCTCCCGCTTTAAATTAAAGTTTCTCAGACTGGCATATTTGATCAACTTTTTAATCATATCCTTGAGCTTCTGACCACACTCCAATATTAACATGTTAATATAATTATTTAATACATCTTGAATTTAAATCTATATATTTATCTTCTTTAAGCAAGCTAGCATTCAAACACCAGACCCCACTCCCTCTACCAGACACACTAGGACTCAACATAAAACTGAGTGAAGCATGATCACTCAAAGAATTAAACGTATACAAAACATGTGTATATATTGTACCACATCCACAGCAGCCAGACAGAAATCAATTCTACTCTGCTTGATTTCATTTAGTACAATCTGCCTTCTGGAGAACTCTCTCCTAGAAGGGTACAGTTCACGCCACACATCACTTAGTTTTTGTGCATACATGACATTTAACAAGACACTCCTAGAAGAATCTGGACGAAACCTCGTACTTTTGGAACCATCTAATTGTTAGGCACACATTTAAATCTCCTAAATGATACAATTCCCCACACACAATTGACTGAGCATCTTAAACTGAGCACGATCAGACTCAACATTTGGCGCAAAGACATTAATTAATCTATACACCACTGCGTAATAACTGAACTCAATTGCAAGCAGACATCCATTATAACCTGTGTTAATTTCTCTATCATCTACCCTGTCCCTCCTTAGTAAGATAGCCAGCCACCCCACATGCAGCTCTTTCCCCATGACTTACATAAATAGGCTCTCTCCAATATTTATTAACATTACTCATTTTCTTATCAGACCATTTAGTTTCTTGTAGACATATTGTTACGAATCCCTTTGGCCCGACGGTAATGGGACCCGTAACATAACTCACTCAAGTAACTTTGTTGCAAAGTGTAATAGTGACAAAGTAACGGTGAGAACGAAATAACCACGACAACTTAAATTTACCGTCAAACTCAGGGTTTATTAACAAACACACGGTAATGGGGGGGCAGGAAAAGGGGCTGAGCTGGACCCAAGGAAAGAAAGAGTCCAAAAACACCCCTAAACTAGACTAGCCTATTTCAACAACAGCTAACTAACCAAAAATACAGTGGGTGGTCCACCCAGTTCTAACTAGTGTATTTAACAAAGTTTACTTATGGGTAGTGTAAGAAATTGTAATAGATACTGGAAACTTGTTATAACAACTTCTCAACATAAGCTATCCTTTGTACAAAATGCACCCACCCTCTCTTTAGACACATGCTGGTCTCATTAGATAGTAACCACAGACACACACACACCCCACTCAGAACAGGCCCCTGAAACAACATTAGGCATACACATTCTTGCCTAGGTTGTGACTCAAGACAAAGAACTATGTTAACTTCTTGTCACTATAGGGGGTGCTGTTTCGACTTAGCGAAAATTGGTCTCCAAATTAAACTGCCTAGTGCTCAATTCTTGCTCGTACAATATGCATATTATTACTACTATTGGATAGAAAACACTCTCTAGTTTCTAAAACCGTTTGAATTATGTCTGTGGGTGGGACAGAACTCCTTCTACAGCAAAAATCCTGACATGACTTGCGAAGGTCTGAGAATTATGCTCTGATCTGGGTTCAGTTTWAAAGTCTGTGTATATCCTATGGCTGGAAATGAACTGCACCCGCCTTCCCCTGGATGTCAGTAACCAATGAGAAGTGGAATGGGCTCTCTGCGTAGCTGTCCGAGGTTATAAAGCCAGAAGGAACGAGAGTATCTTTCTTTTCCTCCTTCGTCATGGCGCAAGGCAAGAACTCAGGATGAAATTTTGGAACGCTCAGTTATCGACCAGAGATGTATCCGTCTAATTTAATTAAATATAGGTGTTAGAAACATCATAACGAAGTTATTTGAAACCGATTTATATCAGTTTATGCGAGTATATTGCTATTTTTCTGAATTTCCATGTGTGTGCGACATAGCTACTGGTAGCAGCTAATTCCAAAGGTGAAGAGGACGTTTTACAACAAAGCAACTATTCTTTTGAAGAAAGGACACATTGCCCAAGATACTGATGGAAGCTCGTCCAAAAGTAGGAACTATTTATGATGTTATTCCGTATTTATGTGGAAAAATGTAATAGTGTTTGCTCGCCACTTTTGCAGGCACTGGTCTGGCTGCAACGCACACTATATATCTAGTAACGTTAATTTTAAAAATCGAACATAGCGATTGCATTAAGAACTAATTTATCTTTCGATTGTTGTCCAACTTATATTTTTTAGTCAAGTTTATGAATAGTATTTTTATTAGAATAGGCGCTAATCCAATATGGCGCCGGCCAGAATGAATGCAATGTTTGTACTGATTACATAGTATAACCACGATTTATGCTGCTAAATATGCACATTTTCGAACAAAAGCTATATGCATTGTGTAATATGATGTTACAGGACTGTCATCTGATGAAGTATATCAAGGTTAGTAAAATTATATATCTTTTGTTGGGTTGTTACGATKGCTAACATTTACAGCTGGTAAATGCGGTTGTGATTCTGGCTATTGTGGTACGCTCATATAATGCTATATTGTGTTTTCGCTGTAAAACACTTAGACAATCTGAAATATTGTCTGGATTCACAAGATCTGTGTCTTTCGATTGCTGTAGGCTGTGTATTTTTCAGAAGTGTTTTATGATGAGTAATTATAATTTGCCGTCGGTCTCTGTAATTATTCCGGCTGCTTCCAACGCTATTTCAGATTGCAGCTGCAATGGTAAACTGTGATTTATACCTGAAAAATTCACATTTTCTAAAAAAAACTATCCTATACCATAAATATGTTATCAGACTGTCATCTTATGYAGTTGTTTCTTGGTTAGTGGCTATATATATCTTTATTTAGTCGAATTAGTGATAGCTACTGATGCAGGAAAAAAATGGTGGAGAAAAAAAATTGTGTCTTTTGCTATCAGTGGTTAGCTAATAGATTTACATATTGTGTCTTCCCTGTAAAACATTTAAAAAATCAGAAATGATGGCTGGATTCACAGGATCTGTATCTTTCATCTGGTGTCTTGGACTTGTGATTTAATGATATTTAGATGCTACTATTTACTTGTGACGCTATGCTAGGCTATGCTAGTCAGCTTTTTTACTGTGGGGGGTGCTCCCGGATCCGGGTTTAGTAGCAGTGAAAGGTTAAGAGCCAATGGAACGTCGATACCAGGCCCGAACAGGACTACCCACGACCCAGATCGACCAATCAGAAGGCCAGACTACCAGATTTAACCTACGTCATTTTCTGCATATATAATCTGCACAATATGTTTAGGGCCTCTTTTCCGACGATTCCATACGAGTCAGACAGAACGGGGCCATGCAGCACGATTTGCCAGATATTTTTACCTTTGAATAAACTGCCTTATTATACAATATCCACCTCGTCCTATGTCTCAACTTGATCTCCTGTCTGTCTTGATCTCCAGTAAATGTTTTATCAACAGTAGTGTATGCCCATGGGCGTCTTATCTTGGTTACCCCCTTTTCCCACCATCAAACAAACACTCACACACCATAACCAAAACTCACAGGTGGGGACAAAGTCACATGTATCCTAAACCACACGAGGTCTAAAAACATATGGCATGTACAGAGAGATTGAGCTCTAGAGAAAACAACTGACAGGGTTTTTAAACCAAGGAAAGGGACTGTGATTGGGTAAGGGAAAAGGAGCAGGTGTCTTCTGATTAGCGACTGATTGGGGAATGATGGTCACCTGTGAGTAGGGGAGAAGGAGAGAAAAGAAATACACACAGGATACACACAGAAAACTTGTATCCGTAACACTCCCACCCTTAAAAGAGCAACCCTAGGGATTGCGAACCCAGTATTTACAACACATACAAACATCATTATTCTCACACACGAGACAAAGCATCTGCCAACACATTCTCAGAACCTTTATGCCGTATCTCCAAATTATAATTCTGTACAATAAGTGCCCAACGCATAAGGCGCTGGTTCTGGTTGTACATACGGTGGAGAAACACTAAGGGGTTGTGGTCAGTATATACAATCACTGGTAGGGCACTGGAACCAATGTATACCTCAATGTTGTAGAGATAACAAAGCAAGAGGTTCTTGTTCAATAGTTGCTTAAATCTTGTTTGACATTTGTTAAACTTTCGAGAAAAATAACAAACGGGATGATCCACTCCACTCTTGTCCTGCTGCAGTAGAACAGCACCTCTGGCACTAGCATCTACCTCAAGTTTAAACGGTTGCTCAAAATCCGGAGCAGCAAGTACAGGGGTATTACACGAGTGCTTTGGCAGATTCAAAAGCTATCTTACAATCAGGGGACCACACAAATGATCTAGCCGGACTGAGCAAATCGGTCAATGGAGCAACTACCGCAGAGAAGTTCTTACAGAAACTACGGTAGTAGCCAACCATCCCCAAAAAGCGGCGTAGCTCTCGTCTGGTAGGAGGTGCGGGAAATGCAGTTATAGCCAAGACCTAGGCATCAACAGGGCGCACCTGTCCATGGCCGACCTCCTTGCCGAGATAGGTAACAGTAGCCTTCCCAAACTCGCACTTTGCCAAGTTCAGGGTTAGAGAAGCAGCTGCCAACCGTTCACATACTACCCTTAGAGAGTCAACATGATTTGACCACTCAGACGAATAAATCACCAGATCATCCAGATAAGCACTACAATTGGGAACTCCAGCAAATACGGAGTTAACCAGTCGTTGGAAAGTGGCTGGTGCATTTCACATTCCAAAAGCCATGACTGAGTACTGTAGGAAATTGTCTGGTGTTACAAAGGCAGAAATCTCAGAAGCACGTGAAGTTAACGGAACCTGCCAGTAACCTTTTAGGAGGTCCAACTTAAGTTACATACTTAGCAGCACCAATAGTGTCGATACAGTCGTCCAGTCTGGGTAACGGGAACGAATCTGGCATTGTTACAGAATTAACCTTTCGATAATCCGTACATAACCTGGACGTACCATCAGGTTTAGGAACCAGAATGCAAGTAGAACTCCAAGGGCTTGAACTTGGCGTAGCCAGGTCATTCTCCAATAAATATCTCACCTCATCCCTCATTATCTTCCTCTTGGAAGCGTTGATACGATATGGGTGTTGCTTGATAGGTGTAGCATTTCCAACATTAATGTCATGTTCCAACACGTTTGTGCGAGTAGGAACGTCATTAAAGAGACATGGAAAACTGTAGTAGCTTCACAACATCGTCGGCCTGTCCGTCCGTTAAATGAACCAGACCTGACTGGATAGACAGCAGCATTTCTGAGTTGGGCAATCTAATGCACTGCTGCTGAGTATTGCGCAACTCTAATCCATCACCATCATCAATAGGACAGTCCACTATCATAGCAGTAGAAGCAGAAGAGACAGCAGTACCTTCTGCTGTTTTTSAACTATCTACTTGTGTGARGGGTCGGGTGTGGMAWGCTTTRAACATGTTAATGTGGCACACACGAGATTGGCYTTTTCTATCAGGKGTTTGKAGCACATAYTCAGTTTCACTTAYTTTCTTCTCAATGAAATAAGGACCAGAGAAACGAGCTGACAGTGAAGATCCTGGAACAGGCAATAACACCAGTACTTGGTCACCTGGCTGTAGTGGATGAGAAACAGCCTGGTTATCATAGTGTCTTTTCATGCTCCTTTGGGAGGAAGACCGAGCTTCCTTTACAAGAGCTCACGAAAGCGACTAACGTAGTCCAACACATTTTCATCTCCTGTACACAACTCTTGGGACAAAAACTGTGCTTTAAGAACTTTCATTGGTCCTCTCACTGTTTGACCAAACACTATTCTGCCGGGCTGAAACCTAGGGACTCCTGCACAGTTTCACGAGCAGCAAACAAAACTAGAGGAACTCCCTCATCCCAATATTTCTCAGATTCCAAACAATATTTACGTAGCATAGACTTCAATGTCTGATGCCATCTTTCAAGCGCACCCTGAGACTCTGGGTGATAGGCGCTTGACACACGGTGCGTAATTGATAAGGATTTTAACACCTGCTTGAAGAGCTTGGATAGGAAAATGGTACCTTGATCACTTTGTACCACCTTAGGTAATCCGAATGTCGTGAAGAATTGTATTAAGGCTTTACTCACTACTGGGGCTGTAATCCTTCGCAGAGGAATGGCCTCGGTATCTTGTTGCCATACACATAATTGTCAACAGAAACTGGTTACTAACGGTCCAACACAACCACCACCACATGTTCGAATGGTTCACCAATGACAGGTATTGGACAAAGAGGAGCGGGAGGAATAACCTGATTTGGTTTTCCTGTTATCTGACACGTGTGGCATGTCCGACAGAACTGAGCCACATCTTGTTTTAAACCCGGCCAAAAGAAATGGCGAAGGATCCGATCATAAGTCTTTGATTCCTAAATGACCAGACCACTGGTGATCATGAGCAAGGGATAACACATTTTGTCGAAAGGCTGTAGGAATCACTATTTGGTAAACAGCATTCCAATCTCCGTCCACGTCATCATGATGTCCATTTACGCATGAGGAGATTACCATCAATGAAGTAAGCCACGTTCTTTACATCTTCCAATGAGACAACACTAGAAAAACATTTAGCAAGCTTTTTGTCAACCTTTTGGTTAGCAATCAGCTGCTCACGAGTGACTGGTTACTGTATTGCATCAGCAATACGTTCAACATTCTTCGCTTCTTTCCTGGGCTGTTTGTCAGAGGTGATCAGCTTCCCAGAGGTAGCACACAACCCATCCTCTTGATCATCCTCTTTGAACAGAACAGTGTTCGACAAATCTATCACATCACCCTCTTGTCGTCCCTGAGCACGAGTGACAGCACAGAACACATGTGGATAACTCTGTGCCAYCTCATTGGAGAGAGAGTGGTCACTTTTAACCATTACTTTCGAAACGGGTACTACCTTTCCTCCGGCAATATCGTTACCCATTATAAAGGTCACACCTTTTACTGGCAACTTAGGACGTATCCCCACTGAATATTCCACTGATTAACTCAGTGTACTTTCACAAAGTGCAATGGCACTGGGACAAAACCCATTTCAATACCCTGAACTAACACACTGGAACCACAGTACGTATCATCGGATAAGGGCAACACATCAGACAATATAAACGACTGCGCCACACCAGTATCTCTAAGGATTTTAACCGGACGCTGAGACGCTTCGTCATTCGTTAGGGACACAAACCCCTCAAATGAACGGTTCATAACTGCGGTCGGGGACTGGGGCTTTCAAACTACAGTTACCCTTAGGCACCTGTTTCGTTTCAGACCTCACAACCGTACGAATTAGACCAACACCTGTTGGTGGCTTGGCACGAAGAGGCATCCCTTGTTTGCCTTTTAGCAGGAAGCACTCATTAATCATATGTCCCACCTTATGACAATAGAAACAGGGACGCTCATTTTTCTGCCGTGCTTGATATACTACTGCTGGCCGACTAGGGCTAAAAGTAGGCAATTCAGTAGCGCTACTCTCAGTATGAGCCGAAAACAAACTCGTCTGCCGACAGGGAGGATACCTTCTGTTCGTTTAGGTACACTACAATGCGTTCGGGTAAGCAATTTTCAAACTCTTCCAACAAGATTAACTCCCGGAGAGAGTTAAAATCAGTTACCTTGCTAGCAGCATGCCATTTATCAAACAGATTTCCCTTGGCTCTAGCAAATTCCACATAAGTCTTACTAGAAGACTTTCTATGAGACCTGAATCTCTGTCGGTATGCCTCAGGCACAAGCTCATAGGCGCGAAGAACAGTAGCTTTGACCACTTCATCATTTAAACTGTCTTCAAGAGGTAGCGCTGACAAAACCTCTTGGGCTTTACCAGTTAATTTACACTGAAGTAATAGGCACCATACCTCTTCAGGCCATTTCAATGCTACGGCTATACGTTCAAATACACAAAAATAGGAGTCAACCTCTGAACAAAGGTACCAAGGCAATCTGCCTACTAATGTCAAAAGTGTTGGAAGCTACAGCTGGTGAGGACGCCTCACTAACAGTCACAGCAGGAACGAAGGCTAGCCTCCAGTTCCATCTGGCACATTTTTAACTCCATCTGCCGCTGTTCTCGCCTTTCCTCTTTGTCTGCCTCAATTTTACACATCTCCAAATGCCGCTGTTCTTTTTCTGCCTCAATTTTACACATCTCCAACTGGATAGTCTCTCGCCTAATTTGGGCTCTCTTCCGCCTCCAGTTGGAACTGTATTGAACGGACATCCCTCCTGACATCACCGCTTGACAGTGGGGAGAGTGGATCAAAACGGGGCAATGTGGCTGGAGCTTTAGCCTCGCCCTCAGACACAACTGGGCTTAGAGGAGCAGCAACATCCTCTACAGGGGTAGTAGACTCAGGCAGCGGTAATACAAGCACCTGCTCTTCCAACAAAACATTCAACACTAGTTGTTTAACCTCCGCTTTAACTAAACTCGGCYGAATCGATAACGAAWAATGGTCAGCCAAGGTCATTAAATCAACTCTACGACATTTATCAAACACATCCCACGAAGGGTTATCCACAAAGGATTTCAAATCAAATGTAGCCATTTTGAACTACCACACGAGCCAACAAATAGCAAACACTAATGCTACTTCCGCTATAACGCTCAACTAGACCACTACAACAATTTGCATGAGCGGCATGGGTGTCAGTAATGACAGATCCCGGATGAGCCCCCACTTATGTTACGAATCCCTTTGGCCCGACAGTCTAGGGGGGATGTAATGGGACCCGTAACATAACTCATGCAATAAAAGTGTAATAGTGACAAAGTAACGGTGAGAACGAAATAACCACGACAACTTAAATTCAGGGTTTATTAACAAACACACGGTAAGGGGGGGCAGGAAAAGGGGCTGAGCTGGACCCAAGGAAAGAAAGAATAAGAATCCAAAACACCCCTAAGCTAGACTAGCCTATTTCAACAACAGCTAACTAACTAACCAAAAATACAGTGGGTGGTCCGCCCAGTTCTAACTAGTGTGTTTAACAAAGTTTACCTATGGGTAGTGTATGCCCATGGGCATCTAATCTTGGTTACCCCCTTTTCCCACCATCAAACAAACACTCACACACCACAACCAAAACAATACTCACAGTTGGGGACAAAGTGACATGTATCCTAAACCACACAAGAGGTCTACAAACAGAGATGCATGTACAGAGAGATTGAGCTCTAGAGAAAACAACTGACAGGGTTTTTAACCTGTCTAGCCCCGGCGTTCCGCTAAACATCTTGTGAATCCAGCCAACATGTCCGATTTTTAAAATGTTTTACAGCAAAAACACCACGTATATTTATGTTAGCTCACCACCAAATACAAAAAAGCACAGACATTTCTTTCACAGCACAGGTAGCTTGCACAAAACCAACCAAGAAACAACTTCATCAGATGACAGTCTTATAACATGTTATACAATAAATCTATGTTTTGTTCGAAAAATGTGAATATTTGAGGTATAAATCAAGTTTTACATTGCAGCTACCATCACAAATAGCACCGACGCAGCCAGAGTAATTAGAGACCAACGTGAAATACCTAAATACTCATCATAAAACTTTTATGAAAAATACATGGTGTACAGCATATGAAAGACAAACATCTTGTGAATCAGATTTTTTAAGTGTTTTACAGTGAAAACACAATATAGCATTATATTAGCTTACCACAATAGCCAAAAACACAACCCATTTATCAGCAGCAAAAGTTAGCGATCGTAAAAAAACAGCAAAAGATATATAATTTTTCACTAACCTTGATAAGCTTCATCAGATGACAGTCCTATAACATCAGGTTATACAATACACTTAAGTTTTGTTGGAAAATGTGCATATTTAGAGCTGAAATCCGTGGTTATACATTGTGAATATGTAGCAACTTTTTTCCAGAATCTCCGGATATATTTTCTGACACTCACCTATTCTGACCAAATAACTCATAATAAACTTGACTAAAAAATAATGTTGGAACGCAAATTAAAGATACACTAGTTCTTAATGCAATCGCCGTGTTAGAATTCTAAAAATAACTTTAGTACAACATACAGCTTACGTTATAGCGAGACAGCGCCCAAAATCTGGGCGGAAAATAATAGTAAACATTTGACAGAAATACGAAATAACATCATAAATGGGTCCTACTTTTGGTGAGCTTCCATCAGAATCTTGTACAAGTGGTCCTTTGTCCAGAATAATCGTTGTTTTGGATTTAGAATGTCCTCTTCGTCTGTTGAATTAGCAACCAAAACTAGCCAAGTGGCGCGAAGCTGTCCATCGTCACCAAACGCAGAGAACGGAACACGCCAAACATACTTTACGATGATATTATCACATAAAATCAAAGCCGGAGATATTAGCCGTCTATAACGAAAGCTTTTCAGAAGCAAATGCTTATGTCCTTTCCGCGTCTTCCTGAACAAAGGAAATTGGGGTCATGTCATTCCAAGACCTCTCTTTTGACCATAGATATAGCTGGACTCCCCATTTCACCTCTCACTGCCTATTGACATCTAGTGGAAGGCGTATGAAGTGCATGTATAGTCATAAATTTCAAGCAAATTATTAGGGAGGCCCTGGAACAGAGCCTCGATTTCAGATTTTTCACTTTCTGACAGGAAGTTTGCTGCAAAATGAGTTCTGTTTTACTCACAGATATAATTCAAACAGTTTTAGAAACTTGAGAGTGTTTTCTATCCAATAGTAATAATAATATGCATATTGTACGAGCAAGAATAGAGTACGAGGCCGTTTAAATTGGGCACGATTTTTCCCCAAAGTGAAAATAGCGCCCTCTATCCTCAACAGGTTAAACCAAGGGAAAGGGACTGTGATTGGGTAAGGGAAAAGGAGCAGGTGTCTTCTGATTAGCGACTGATTGGGGAATGATGATGGTCACCTGTGAGTAGGGGAGAAGGAGAGAAAAGAAATACACACAGGATACACACATCTGCATTATTTAAAGCCAGCACCTTCTCAAACTTTGACATCACACCCAACCCCTGTGCGTTCAAAGAGATTACACACAGCATACATATAGGGAACAAAGACCTTACCCACATTGCGCCTTTCAGTGTTGCCAACTTAGCGACTTGGTCGCTATATTTAGCGAGTAGTCAGACCCCTCTAGCGACACATTTAAAAAAATAGAAATCGACTAGCGACTTTGTCTGGTGTTATTGTAGACTTTTGGAGACTGACGTGAAATCACTATCGTTCTTACTCTTCTCAATGAGCAGCGGGCCCCACCACCGTCCCAAAGCACTCACAGGTGGCCCAGTCCTCGCGCAGCAGTCCCTCCCAGCTGCAGTCAGAGCAGGAGATGTTCACCCCTCCGCATCCAGACTGCAAATGAATCTCACATGCGGGAAGCCGCCGCAAGCTGATCCCGCCCTGATGTGTGAGGATCTGTGTTTATTACACTATAACACGTGATTGAATATTAGCAACTGTTGGTCTGGGTTCCTGTGTGTGTGCTGGAAGTAACATTTTTCCCCAGATAAGTGTGCTGACAAGCTGTGGTTAACCTTGAGCGAGAACGGTATGCTTTCTATGCAGGTGCAAATAGCTCAAACAATGTTACAGAACTGTCTGGCCCCAGTCTCTAGGGTGTGGGAGCGTAATCTACACAGCAACAGCGCCGGACACCAAGGAGCGGCAAGAGGCTGGGACCAGCCTGAGCGCCGGCGATAGGCTGAGCAATGTTAAACCACGCTCAGCCTCTACTGTGATAGGCCAACAGACGGGTTGGAACTACGTCTATCACAGTTGTCGTGTCTTTGACTATGCCAGATTGATTGTTATGACATGCTATTCTATAAAACAATTTCTCCGGTATCAATATTACCTGATTGAACTAATCATGTAAATATTAATTAACTAGAGAGGGACACCACGAAAMAATATTTATAGAGCTGTTATCTTTCGAATAAACTCTTAAAGATTTTGTAATATTTTACTAAATAGCCGTCACATTAATCGTCATTATATTCAGTCTCATCTGAAAGCTGTAAGTCCTTGATTATCTGCAAGAATCCTAGCTAACAAGTTGAATCAGCAATACAAAATTGGGTTTAATTATTTATTTACTAAATACCTAACTAATCACACAGAATCACACATATACAATTAAATCATAACTTGATCACAAATTACGTC
>NW_019946327.1:64299-69867 GCF_002910315.2 Salvelinus sp. IW2-2015 | reverse complement strand
GTCCTCCCCTCAGCAGTCTCTACTGGCTGAGAGTTACTGGTTAGGTAGGCTGTGATGAAGTCCTCCCCTCAGCAGTCTCTACTGGCTGAGAGCTACTGGTTAGGTAGGCTGTGATGAAGTCCTCCCCTCAGCAGTCTCTACTGGCTGAGAGTTACTGGTTTAACATGATTTTTGAATGACTATATCATCTCTGTTCCCCACACATACAATTATCTGTAAGGTCCCTCAGTCAAGCAGTGAATTTCAAATACAGATTCAACCACAAAGACCAGGGAGGTTTTCCAATACTTCGCAAAGAAGGGCACCTCTTGGTAGATGGGTAAAAAAGCAGACATTGAATATCCCTTTGAGCAAGGTGAAGTTATTAATTACACTTTGGATGATGTATCAACACACCCAGTCACTATAAAAATACAGGCGTCCTTCCTAACTCAGTTGCCAGAGAGGAAGGAAACCGCTCAGGGATTTCACCATGAGGCCAATTGTAACGATTCTCTAGCTCTTCCTCCTCCTCGGACGAGGAGAGGAGAGAGGGATCAGAAGACCAATGTGCAGCGAGGTATGATGACATAATGAGTATCTTTATTAACAAGACGAAACTAAACACACGAAGAACACTTGATAATTTTACAAAACAACAAAACGACGTAGACAGACCTGAACGAGAGAACTTACATAAAACATGAAGAACGCACGAACAGGAACAGACTACATATACTAACGACAACGAAACAGTCCCGTGTGGTGCGAACATACACTGACACGGAAGACAACCACCCACGACAAACAATGTGAAACAACCTCCCTATGTATGTCTCTCAATCAGAGGAAAACGAAAACACCTGCCTCTGATTGAGAGCCATACAAGGTCAATTAAACCTGACACTTAACATAGAACAAACAACACAGACTGCCCACCCAGCTCACGTCCTGACCCACTAAACACAACAATACAAAAGGAAAACAAGGTCAGGAACGTGACACCAATGGTGATTTTAAAACAGTTACAGAATTGAATGGCTGAGAAAACGATGGATGAGGATGGATCAACAACATTGTAGTTACTCCACAATGCTAACCTAAATGACAGCGTGTAAAGAAGGAAGGCTGTACAGAATACAAATATTCCAAAACATGGATTCTGTTTGCAATAAGGCACTAAAGTAGAAATTCCCAAAAATTGTGTCATGAATACTTAGCTWTATGTTTGGGACAAATCCAACACATCACTGAGTACCACTCTTCATATTTTCAAGCATGGTGGTGGCTGCATCATGTTATGGGTATACTTGTCATCGGCAAGGACKAGRGAGTTTAAAAAAATAAAAACAAACGGAATAAAGCTAAACACAGGCAAAATCCTGTGGAGGAAAACCTGGTTCAGTCTGCTTTCCAACAGACACTGGGAGATTAATTCACCTTCAGCAGGACAATAACCTAAAACACAAGGTAACTATTAAGGCAAATATATAGGCTAGGGAGGGAGAGGGGTGGTGTGCTGGATCCATAAAAGAACGATGATCTGAGATGTTCTCTGTTGTTGCTCCGGCGAGTAAGAGCCTAAAATGTTTGATACAGTGTATTATCGACTCTAATAGGAAACTTGAAGATCAAAACTCGAGTTGTTGATTGCTGGCCGTATAGACCTGAAATCTGATTGTGCTGAGTGTCAACTGACCTTCAAGGTCCATCCAATGAATCGTAACCAACTTCTTTCTGACCAGATTCTCTTAAAGAATTTTCCAACTAAAGAACACATTCTGCCGCTCTTCAGCTCTTACTCTTATTTCGCACTCATCTATTCTTTCTCTTATGTGGTTGCAAGTTCTTGATCTTATGATGGCTGTCTGACCCACTGGACAGGCCTCACTATAATAGCTTGGTAGTCAAAACAATTACACTGCCACAATCATGGCGGTGACCGATAGATTTGCGAATATGAGCAGTTTCTTCTACATATATTTTGCACGTATAACATTACAATGTTTACTGTTTAGCATATTTCTTTATACCGGGCTGGATACTTGTTAGAGTGTCGCTATTCCCGGGAAGCAACCATCTTATTGATCCATATTCTTTTCTTAGCATGAACAAGCATGTTGCAGGATTCGGATGCCCAGAAAGACATGTTTGGGCTTGTATCTGCTTTCATGTGACGACGCTTGTTTGGGCACAGTAATGTTTGACATTCCATCTCTTAGTCATTAGATGCTATTGCGGTTACGTAAGTGCTTGATGTTGTCGTGTAGAATGTGTGAGAGAGTACATATGTTTAATCCATTTGTGAATTCAGGAGTTTCGCTAGGTTGTTACACGGAGCGACCGCATACCCATAAAACCGTGGAAGGATATGCTTTATGGTTCAGGGTAGAATACTTTTCTGTAAAGGGCACCAGTTGGAACAGGTTCAACACCTCCAGGGTTTCTGTTCGGGATTAAGGTTCCCCCCCCCTGGCAAAAGGACATGTTGCCACACTGTCTGTTCAGCAACAGGTTTTATCCAGATACTTCTTTGACAGTATCCACATTTACACCTCTCCTCTGTCCCCAATTGATGGCTCACAGTAAGTGGATGAAAGTGGTTCTATGGAGAAAGAATAGAAAGGAATAATACCAGTACTGGGTTTACATAGACATACATGGCCATAGACTAGACTGTGGGAGATATCATGTTACTATATTGACCAGAATTACATAGAAAAAAATAGACTTAGAACTGGTGGGAAGGGTATACTATGGTTTACTTACATTATATATGAATACGATGAACATAGAAAACATAGGCCATAGACTAGAACTGTGGAGGTATCATGTTACATATAGTAGACCATGACATAGAAAACATAGACATAGACTGTGGAGGTATACATGTTACTATATAGTAGACCAGATGACATAGAAAACATAGACTAGACTGTGGAGATATACATGTTACTATATAGTAGACCAGATGAATAGAAAACATAGACTAGACTGTGGAGATAACATGTTACTTTATAGTAGACAGATGACATAGAAAAATACAGGCCATAGACTAGACTGTGAGATATACATGTTACTATATAGTAGACCAGATGACATAGAAAACATAGACTAGACTGTGGAGATATACATGTTACTATATAGTAGCCCAGATGAATAGAAACATACAGCTAGACTAGACTGTAAGATATACATGTTACTATATAGTAAGACCAGAAAAAATGACAAATAAGAAAAAAACATAGACTGTGTGAGATTAACATGTTACTATATAGTAGACCAAGATGACATAAGAAACATAGACTAGACTGTAGAAATATACAGTAATGTTCTATATAGTAGACCAGATGACATAGAAAACATAGACTAGACTGTGAGATATACATGTTACTATATAGTAGACCAGATGACATAGAAACATAGACTAGACTGTGGAGATATACATTTTCTATATAGTAGACCAGATGACATAGAAACAATAGACTAGACTGTGGAGATATACATGTTACTATATAGTAGACCAGATGACATAGAAAACATACAGCCATAGACTAGACTGTGGAGATATACATGTTACTATATAGTAGACCAGATGACATAGAAAACATAGACTAGACTGTGGAGATATACATGTTACTATATAGTAGACCAGATGACATAGAAAACATAGACTAGACTGTGGAGATATACATGTTACTATATAGTAGACCAGATGACATAGAAAACATAGACTAGACTGTGGAGATATACATGTTACTATATAGTAGACCAGATGACATAGAAAACATAGATGACTAGACTGTGAGATATACATGTTATCATATAGTAGACCAGATGACATAGAAAACATAGACTAGACTGTGGAGATATACATGTTACTATATAGTAGACCAGATGACATAGAAAACATAGACTAGACTGTGGAGATATACATTACTATATAGTAGACCAGATGACATAGAAAACATAGACTAGACTGTGGAGATATACATGTTACTATATAGTAGACCAGATGAACATAGAAAACATACAGGCCCATAGACTAGACTGTGGAGGTATACATGTTACTATATAGTAGACCAGATGACAATGAAAAACATAGACTAGACTGTGGAGGTATACATGTTACTATATAGTAGACCAGATGACATAGAAAACATAGACTAGACTGTGGAGTATACATGTTACTATATAGTAGACCAGATGACATAGAAAACATACAGCTAGACTGTGTGAGATATACATGTTACATATATAGTAGACCAGATGACATAGAAACATACAGCATAGACTAGACTGTGGAGTATACATGTTACTATATAGTAGACCAGATGACATAGAAAACATAGACTAGACTGTGGAGATATACATGTTACTATATAGTAGACCAGATGACATAGAAAACATAGACTAGAGTGTGGAGTATAATCTGTTACTATATAGTAGACCAGATGACATAGAAAACATAGGACTAGACTGTGGAGATATACATGTACTATATAGTAGACCAGATGACATAGAAAAACATAGACTAGACTGTGGAGTATACATGTTACTATATATGTAGACCAGATGACATAGAAAACATAGACTAGACTGTGGAGATATACATGTTACTATATAGTAGACCAGATGACATAGAAAACATAGACTAGACTGTGGAGTATACATGTCTATATAAGTAGACCGGATTACATAGAAACATAGACTAGACTGTGGAGATATACATGTTACTATATAGTAGACCAGATGACATAGAAACATAGACTAGACTGTGGAAGTATACATGTTACTATTATAGTAGACCAGATACATAGAAACATACAGGATAGACTAGACTGTGGAGTAATACATGTTACTATATAGTAGACCAGATGACATAGAAAACATAGACTAGACTGTGGAGAAGTATACATTGTACTATATGAAGCACCAGATGACATAGAAAACATAGACTAGACTGTGGAGGTATACATGTTACTATATAGTAGACCAGATGACATAGAAAACACACATCTCTATCCTGCTATGACATGATATAATGTCAAATACACAAGCTATAATAAATACACGTACAGGACAAAGGCCCAATTACTGGTATGATAAAATCTACACCAATGAATAACATAGAAAAGTAGAACTGATGTGACCACGAGACCAGCGGCGTGGAACTGTAACCACACCGAGGAACAGGTTTTATTTTATTTATCCTTTATTTAAACTAGGCAAGTCAGTTACGAACTAATTCTTATTTACAATGACGCACTACTGGAACAACACTGGGCCAACTGTGCGCCGCCCTATGGACTCCCAATCACGGCCGGTTGTTGAATCAGCCTGGAATCGAACCAGGGTCTGTAGTGATGCCTCCAGCACTGAGATGGAGAGTCTTAGACCACTGCGCCACTCGGGAGCCCGAAGGTTAAATGACATGCTACAATTACAGTACACAGTAGATGAAGGTACATCAAGGTGCTGAACGTCCATAGAAACCGCTATACGCATAAACAGACAATACAAATCATATATTTTCTCCTGAAACGATGTGCGCTTCACCACCAGGGCCAACAAGCTAGTATTACTGCA
>NW_019946327.1:59150-62713 GCF_002910315.2 Salvelinus sp. IW2-2015 | reverse complement strand
TATTTGACAATTAGAAACATACAGGCCCATAGACTAGACTGTGGAATATACATGTTACTACTATAATAGTAGACCAGATGAAAGAAATTACATAGAACTGACTGTGCGAGAAGTGAGTATACATGTTTACTATATAGTATCGTAGACCAGATGACATAGAAACATAGACTAGACTGGGGATATACATGTACTATATAGTAGACCAGATGAACATAAGAAGAAAACATAAGACTAGACTGTGGAGATATACATGTTACTATATAGTAGACCAGATGACATAGAAACATAGACTAGACTGTGGAGATATACATGTTACTATATAGTAGACCAGATGACATAGAAACATACAGCCATAGACTAGACTGTGGAGGTAACATGTTACTATATTAGTTAGACAGATGACTAGTAGAAAACATACAGGCCATAGACTAGACTGTGAGATATACATGTTTCTATATAGTAGACAGATGACATAGAAAACATAGACTAGACTGTGGAGATATACATGTTACTATATAGTAGACCAGATGACATAGAAAACATAGACTAGACTGTGGAGATTACATGTTCTATATAGTAGACCAGATGACATAGAAAACATAGACTAGACTGTGGAGATATACATGTTACTATATAGTAGACCAGATGACATAGAAAACATAGACTAGACTGTGGAGGATTACATGTTACTATATAGTAGACCAGATGACAATAGAAAACATAGGACTAGACTGTGGAGATATACATGTTACTATATAGTAGACCAGATGACATAGAAAACATAGACTAGACTGTGGAGATATACATGTTACTATATAGTAGACCAGATGACATGAAAAACATACAGGCCATAGACAGATGTGTGAGGTATACATGTTACTATATAGTAGACCAGATGACATAGAAAAACATAGACTAGACTGTGGAGATGATACATGTTACTATATAGTAGACCAGATGACATAGAAAACATAGACTAGACTGTGGAGAGTATACATGTACTTATATAGTAGACCAGATTACATAGAAAACATAGACTAGACGTGGGGAGATATACATGTTACTATATAGTAGACCAGATGACATAGAAAACATAGACTAGACTGTGGAGGTATACATGTTACTATATAGTAGACCAGATACATAGAAAACATACAGCCCATAGACTAGACTGTGGGAGTATACATGTTACTATATAGTAGACCAGATGACATAGAAACATAGACTAGACTGCTGTGGAGATATACATGTTACTATATAGTAGACCAGATGACATAGAAAACATACGGCCATAGACTAGACTGTGGAGGTATACATGTTACTATTAGTAGACCAGATGACATAGAAATAACATAGACTAGACTGTGGAGGTATACATGTTACTATATAGTAGACCAGATGACATAGAAACAAACATAGACTAGACTGTGGAGATATACTGTTACTATATAGTAGACCAGATGACATAGAAAACATAGACTAGACTGTGGAGATATACATGTTACTATATAGTAGACCAGATGACATAGAAAACATAGACTAGACTGTGGAGATATACATGTTACTATATAGTAGACCAGATGACATAGAAAACATAGACTAGACTGTGGAGATATACATGTTACTATATAGTAGACCAGATGACATAGAAAACATAGACTAGACTGTGGAATATACATGTACTAATTAGTAGACCAGATGACATAGAAAACATAGACTAGACTGTGGAGATATACATGTTACTATATAGTAGACCAGATGACATAGAAAACATAGACTAGACTGTGGAGATATACATGTTACTATACAGTAGACCAGATGACATAGAAAACACCATCTCTATCCTGCTATGACATGATATAATGTCAAATACACAAGCTATAATAAATACACTTACAGGACAAAGGCCCAATTACTGGTATGATAAATCTACACCAATGGAATAACATAGAAAGTAACTGAAATGTGACCACGAGACCATGGCGTGGAACTGTAACCACACCGAGGAACAGGTTTTTATTTATTTATCCTTTATTTAACTAGGCAAGTCAGTTACAAACTAATTCTTATTTACAATGACGCACTACTGGAACAACACTGGGCCAATTGTGCGCCGCCCTATGAGACTCCCAATCACGGCCGGTTGTGATACAGCCTGGAATCGAACCAGGGTCTGTAGTGATGCCTCCAGCACTGAGATGGATAGTCTTAGACCACTGCGCCACTCGGGAACCCGAAGGTTAAATGACATGCTACAATTACAGTACACAGTAGAATGAACGTACAACAAGGTGCTGAATGTCCATAGAAACAGCTATACGCATAAACAGACAATACAAATCATATATTTCCCTTGAAACGATGTGCGCTTCACCACCAGGTGAAACAAGCTAGCATTACTGGCATAACAGTCTGGCTTAGCTGGCTAGCAGTAGCATGACACACATGAAAGAACAAATACCTCATAAACATTGTGAATATGACCTTGACCGCATTAGCAACATCCAACTAAAGTAATGACTTGCCGGACACTACTTACTAGTAGATACACGCCCTAAAACACAAGTCAAATACAGATTAGTAAAGAGCGGTACAACGAGGCCATTCTCTTCAGACCGTGACCTCACTCTGAAGACAGGAGCGGGGTTCAGTGAGGTGCACAGGGGAATGGCAGACTGTGATTGGCTGATACAAGTGGGGTGACGTGTAGGTACCACTAATGAGAACATAAGGGGTGTTGGGTATGTACAACTAACTACTAGAATAGGGGTGATGTAACTGCTAAGTATTTTTAACACCTCAGAACAAGCCAATCATAACACTCGCCGTAGGAAGTGGGCGTCGTTCTTCATTACAAATATACTTGAGACAACTGAACAARGAACCGTTTTGATAAGCCAATGATTGAGTCGGGTGAGAGGGCGTCAAGGGGGAGGCATCCTCGCACCAGTCAGTAAAAAGTAATGGCCAAATCAAAAACGCACCCATCCTAAGGTTAACGCTTTACACATGGCAACCACCCTCTCACACTAAACTTCCATCCATTAATCAAGAAGTCCCCTGGTATTCCACCCTATATACCCAGCGATAGCATCTAATACAAATGTTTACATTAAAAAACKAAAGACCGGGATTAATTTCAATRCGTTTGTGAAAGAACTTTGCTACTGTAGTCAACCAGTGGAAAAGCCCCCGTTYCTCCCCGTTCTCTTGGTTTGTGTTTGTAGTTGGTCACAGCACAGTAATTGTAGGGTCAGATTTTTGCATGAGCAGCGCTGCCTTGACAGACCAGGACACAGGCCCTCGTTCTCTGGTGATAAGACGTGTGACACGAGTCTAGGCAGCCAGGGTCCTGCGACGTGCAGCAGGCTGGAGGGGAGAGATCATTTCTCAACTAAACGCCTAGTGAAAATAGCCTGGCACAGAGATGTTTGTAGTTGGTCACAGCACAGTAATTGTAGGGTCAGATTTTTGCATGAGCAGCGCTGCCTTGACAGACCAGGACACAGGCCCTCGTTCTCTGGTGATAAGACGTGTGACACGAGTCTAGGCAGCCAGGGTCC
>NW_019946327.1:50157-59125 GCF_002910315.2 Salvelinus sp. IW2-2015 | reverse complement strand
GTGGCCTTTCCTCTCAAACGATGAGCTCTGCGTGGTGTCCGTCAACATGAAGTGGTGACGGCTGTCTTTTCTTCTCAATCCATGAGGTCTGTGGTTAAACTGACTGAATTACTACTTGGCAGCTAAGCTGACAGTTTTAGTGTGAACATTGCTTTAGTTGATTTACACAGATTTATTCCCCTGTTATTCGTCGAGAGGTTGCATATATTTTCCAAATAAGACTATTATGATCCTTGCTGAAAGAAAAAAAATGAAAATGTTCATTCAGCACTTGGTAAGTTTCCTTAACTGGAATATTGCTACAATAACAAACATACTAACTTGGTCATTTTGTTCATTTATTATTTCACATTTTGTTTTTCTTAAATGGTTCTCCGGCAATTGTCTCCTGAGTAAAAACATGTGTTCAACATTTTAAAGTGCCTGCCTGTCTTAATTCGAACAATATCAGATCTTATTTTCTCCCCTTCTAGTAGAAAATCATGATTTTTCTTCTTCTCTGGATTAATGTTTATCCGTTTAATTCTTCATTTGAAAATACTCAAATCTGATCTGGGAGACCTGTAGAACAGGCAGTAGTAGAGAGAATCCAGCATTCGCAGATAGGATTCTACACCACTTGACTTTTTCCACGTGTTACAGCCTGAAGCTGCTAAAAATCGGGTTTCAATCAGATTTTGGTGTCACTGGCTAACCACACCATACCCCATCATTTCCCAAAGTTTAGGCACATTGTCGTTTTATGACATTTTTAATAACTCTAATTACCCAAGATTTTAAAAGTCTTGTTCAATACTTCCAAGTATTCAAAAGCACCTTTGTTATGGCCTAACAGTAAGTTCAGAGTAAAGATATGCGGAAATATATGACCCTATTACCAAAAAAACAATTTCTTGGAGCAATTTTTCTAGGTAGATGGCCTAGGTTAAGAGTGGTTAGGCCTAGTACACTGAAAGTCTCGCTGGTTTGAATCCCCGAGCTGACAAGGTGGGTTTGAAATATGTCTTTCTGCCCTTGGCAAGCAATATAACCCCCCAAACAACACCCTGCTGCCACGGCGCTGGGACGTCGATTAAGGCAGCCCTCCGCACCTCTCTGATTCAGAGGGATTGAAATGCTGAAGACACATTTGGATGAATGTTTCAGCTGGCAATGACCTTAATAGTCCTTTTTCTCTTCCTTCTCATCCTGAACTCTTTTCCCTGGGTCCTAGTTGTTTACAACAGAAATAAACCAGCTATGTTGTCCAACCTTTTCCCTGGTCCTTATGGTACAACAGAAAGGTAAACGACTATGTTGTCAACTCTTGTCCCTTGGTCCTTAGTGTACAACAGAAAATTAACACACTATTGTTGTCAACTCTTCTCCCTGGTCCTTAGCTGGACAACAGGACAAGTAAACACACTAATGTTTGTCAACTCTTTTCCCTCGGTCCTTAGTGCTCACAAACAGGAGAAGTAACACACTATGTTGTCAACTCCTTTTTCCCTGACGTCCTCTAGTTCTCCAATCAGGAAAGTAACACACCACTGTTAGTCAACTTTCCCTGGTCCTTAGTGCTTACCAACAGGAAGTAAACACACTATGTTGTTCAACTCTTCCTTGCGTCCTCCTCAGTGCTACAGACAGAAAGTACAACAACTATGGTCTTGTCAACTCATTATTCCCCTGGGTTCCTTAGATGTACAAAAGAAAGTAACACACTATGTTATCAACTCTATCCACCGCGGTCCTTAGGCTATGCTTACAACCAGATGTTAGTGCCACTATGTTTCGGTTAAAAAATACCTGTTAAAGTAATGGTTAAGTAAAAGAACTCTAAGGGGACACTGATGAAGGTCCGTCCCCTTCAGCAGTCTCTAACTGGCTGAGAGCATCTGGTAGGTAGGCTGTGACTGACGTGCCTCCCCCTCAGCCAGTCTCTACTTGCTGATGAGCCTATGGTAGGTAGGCCTGTGATGCACGCCTCCCTCAGCAGTCTCTACTGGCTGAGACTAAACTTGGTAGGTAGGGCTGTGATTGACGTCCTCCCCCTGCAGTCTCTTACCTGGCTAGAGCTATGGTAGGTAGGCGCTGTGATTGAAGTCCTTCCCTCCAGCGTCTCTACTGGCTGAGAGCTACTTGGTAGGTAGGCTGTGATGTACGTTCCCTCCCCTCCAGACAGTCTCTAGCTGGTCTGAGAGCTACTGTTAGTAGCGCTGTGATGACGTCTCCCCCTCAGCAGTCTCATATGGCTGAGAGCTACTGGTAGTGGTAGGCTGTGATATAGCCCTCCCTCAGGCAGTCTCTAACTGGCTGAATGTACTGGTAGGTAGGCTGTGAATGAAGTCCTCCCTCAGCAGTTCTCTACGGCTGAGAGCTACTGGTAGGTAGGCTGTGATGAGTCCCTCCCCCTCAAGTCCATCTACGGCCTGAGACGTCTACGTAGGTAGCTGTGATGACGTCCTCCCCTCAGCTAGTCTCTACTTGGCTGAGAGCATACTGCCGTAGTAAGGCTAGGTGTGAGAAGTTCCCAGCAGTCTCTACTGGCTGAGAGCTACTGGTGTAGGAGGTCCCTGGATGACGTCCTCCCTCAGCAGTCTCTTACTGGCGAGAGCTACTGTAGGGTAGGCTGTGATGAACGCTTCCGGTCCTACTGCGATTGCTAGGGCGGTGATCTCAGCGTCCTACTGGCTGAAAGCTACTGGTAGGTAGCTGTGATGACGTCTCCTCCCTAAGCAGTCTCTTACTGGCTGAGAGTATGTAGGTAGCTGTGATGACTCCTCACCTCAGCAGTCTCTACCGACTGAGATGCTACTGGTAAGTGAGGCTGTGAGACGTTCCTCCCCTCAGCAGTTCTACTGGTAAGGCTACTGGTAGGTTAGGCGTTGAGAACGTCCTCCCTCAGCAGTCTCTACTGGCTGAGGAGTACTGTAGGTAGGCTGTGATGACAGTCCTCCCCTCAGCAGTCCTCTACTGGCTTGAGAGTTATCGGTGGTAGCTGTTTGATGAGCCTCCCCTCAGCAGTCTCTACTGGCTGAGAGCTACTTGTAGGTAGGCTGTGATGACGTCCTCCCCTCAGCAGTCTCTACTGGCTGAGAGCTACTGTAGGTAGGCTGTGATGAGTCCTCCCTCAGCAGTCTCTACTGGCTGAGAGCTACTGGTAGGTAGGCTGTGATGAAGTCCTCCTCAGCAGTTCTTACTGGCTGAGAGCTACTGTAGGTAGGCTGTGATGAACGTCCTCCCTCAGCAGTCTCTACTGGCTGAGAGCTACGGGTAGCTAGGCTGTGATGAGTCCTCCCCTCAGCAGTCTCTACTGGCTGAGAGCTACTGTTAGGTAGGCTGTGATGAAGTCCTCCCCTCAGCAGTCTCTACTGGCTGAGAGCTACTGGTAGGTAGCGTGATGAAGTCCTCCCTCAGCAGTCTCTACTGGCTGATGAGCTACTGTAGGTAGGCTGTGATGAAGTCCTCCCTCAGGCAGTCTCTACTGGCTGAGAGTTACTGGTTTAAACCATGAGATTTTTGATATGACTATATTCCATCTCCTGTTCCCCCACACATTACAACTTATCTGTAGATGGTCCTCAGTTCAAGCAAGTTGAATTTCAATACAGATTCAACCACAAAGACCAGGGAGGTTTTCCATTACTTCGCAAAGAAGGGCACCTCTTGGTAGATGGGTAAAAAGCAGACATTGAATATCCCTTGAGCAAGGTGAAGTATTAATTACCACTTTGGATGATGTATCAACACACCAGTCACTATAAAAATACAGGCTCCTTCCTAACTCAGTTGCCAGAGAGGAAGGAAACCGCTCAGGGATTTCACCATGAGGCCAATTGTAACGATCTCTAGCTCTTCCTCCTCCTCGACGAGGAGAGAGAGAGGGATCAGAAGACCAATTTGCAGCGAGGTATGATGACATAATGAACTTTATTAACCAAGACGAAACTAAACACACGAAGAACACTTGATAATTTTACAAAAACAAAAACGAAAGTAGACAGACCTGAACGAGAGAACTTACATAAACATTAAGAACGCACGAACAGGAACAGACTACATATACTAACGACAACAAACAGTCCCGTGTGGTGCGAACATACACTGACACGAGACAACCACCCACGACAACAATGTGAAAAACCTCCCTATGTATGTCTCTCAATCAGAGGAAAACGAAAACACCTCCTCTGATTGAGAGCCACATACAAGGTCAATTAAACCTGACACTTCACATAGAAAAACAACACAGACTGCCCACCCAGCTCACGCCTGACCACTAAACACAACAATACAAAGGAAAACAAGGTCAGGAACTGACACAATGGTGATTTTAAAACAGTTACAGAATTGAAATGGCTGAGAAAACCGATGGATGAGGATGGATCAACAAAACATTGTAGTTACTCCACATGCTAACCTAAATGACAGCGTGTAAAGAAGGAAGGCTGTACAGAATACAAATATTCCAAAACATGGATTCTGTTTGCACATAAGGCACTAAAGTAGAAATTCCCAAAAATGGTCATGAATACTTAGCTATGTTTGGGACAAATCCAACACATCCACTGAGTACCACTCTTCATATTTTCAAGGCATGGTGGTGGCTGCATCATGTTATGGGGTATACTTGTCATCGGCAAGGCAGGAGTTAAAAAAATAAAAACAAACGGAATAAAAGAGCTAACACAGGCAAAATCCTGTGGAGGAAAAACCTGTGTTCAGTCTGCTTTCCAACAGACACTGGGAGATAATTCACCTTTCAGCAGGACAATAACCTAAAACAACAAGGCAAATATACACTGGAGTTGCTTTTCAAGACGATGTTGAATGTTTCCTGAGTAGCCTAGTTACAGTTTTGACTTAAATAACTTGAAGATCAACGGCAAGACCTGAAAATGGATGTCTGCAATGATCAACAACCCAACTTGACAGATCTTAAAGAATTTTCAAAAGGAACAATGCGCAGATATTGCACAATCCATGTGTGCAATGCTCTTAGAGGCTGACCCAGAAAGCCTCACAGCTGTAATTCACTGCCAAAGGTGATTCTAAAATATATTGTGCGTATAATACTTATGTAAATTAGATATTCTATATTTATTTTCAATAGATTTTGCCAACATTTCTAAAAACATGTTTTCACTTTGTCATTATGGGTAATTGTCGTGTAGATGTGTGAGAGAGAACATATGTGTTAATCCAATTTTGAATTCAGGCTGTAAACACAACAACACGTGGAATAAGTCAAGGGGTAGGAATACTTTCTGAAAGGCACCAGTGGATAAGGTTCAACCACCAGGTCTGTCTGCAAAACATGTCACATGTCTTCAGAACAGGTTTATTTCAGATTACTGAGTCAAACACATCACACCTCTGTCATGATGGCTCCACAGTAAGTGGATGAAAGTGGTTCTATGGAGAACGGAATAGAAAGGAATAACCAGTATAGGTTTACATAGAAAACATACTAGACTTGGAGGTATACATGTTACTATATAGTAGACCAGATGACATAGAAACATAGACTAGACTGTGGAGGTATACATGTTCTATATAGTAGACAGATGACATAGAAAACATACAGGCCCATAGACTAGCAACTGTGGAGATTATACATGTTACTATATATAGACCAGATGACATAGAAAACATAGACTAGACTGTGGAGGTATACATGTTACTATATAGTTAGACCAGATGACATAGAAAACATACAGGCCCATAGACTAGACTGTGGAGGTATACATGTTACTAATAGTAGACCAGATGACATAGAAAACATAGACTAGACTAGAGGTATACATGTTTCTATATAGTAGACCAGATGACATAGAAAACATACAGCCCATAGACTAGACTGTGGAGGTATACATGTTACTATATAGTAGACCAGATGACATAGAAAACATACAGGCCCTAGACTAGACTGTGAGAATATACATGTTTACTATATAGTAGACCAGATACATAGAAAACATTAGACTGACTGTGAGGTATAACATGTTTAATAGTAGACCAGATGACATAGAAACATAGACTAGCATGTGGAGATATACATGTTACTATATAGTAGACCAGATGACATTAGAAAACATAGACTAGACTGTGGAGATATACATGTTACTATATAGTAGACCAGATGACATAGAAAACATAGACTAGACTGTGGAGATATACATGTTACTATATAGTAGACCAGATGACATAAAAACATACAGCCATAGACTAGATGTGGAGTATACATGTTTCTATATAGTAGACAGATGACATAGAAACATACAGCCATAGACTAGACTGTGAGGTATACATGTTTCTATATAGTAGACCATATGACATAGAAAGCCCATAGACTAGACTGTGGAGATATACATGTTACTATATAGTAGACCAGATGACATAGAAAACATAGACTAGACTGTGGAGGTATACATGTTCTATATAGATAGACCAGATGACATAGAAAAACATAGACTAGACTGTGGAATATACATGTTACTATATAGTAGACCAGATGACATAGAAAACATAGACTAGACTGTGGAGTATACATGTTACATATAGTAGACCAGATGACATAGAAAACATGACTAGACTTGGAGATATACATGTTACTATATAGTAGACCAGATGCATAGAAAAACATAGACTAGACTGTGGAGAGATATACATGTTACTATATAGTAGACCAGATGACATAGAAAACATACAGGCATAACTAGAGTGTGGAGTTACATGTTTCTATATAGTAGACCAGATGACATAGAAACTACAGGCCCATAGACTTGATTGTGGAAGGTATACATGTTTCTATATAGTAGACCAGATGACATAGAAAACATAGACTAGACTTGTGGAGATATACATGTTATATATAGCTAGACCAGATTACATAGAAAACATAGACTAGACTGTGGAGTATACATGTGTACTATATAGTAGACCAGATGACATAGAAAACATAGACTAGACTGTGGAGGTATACATTTACTATATAGTATACAGATGACATAGAAAACATACAGGCCATAACTAGACTGTGGAGGTATACTATGTTACTATATAGTAGACCAGATGACATAGAAAACATAGACTAGACTGTGGGATATACATGTTACTATATAGTAGACCAGATGACATAAAACATACAGCATAGACTAGACTGTGGAGGTTATACATGTTACATATAGTAGCCAGTATGACATAGGAAACATACAGGCCATAGACTAGACTGTGGAGGTATACATGTTACTATATAGTAGAACCACGATGACATAGAATAACATACAGGCCCTAGACTAGCTGTGCGAGATATACATGTTACTATATAGTAGACCAGATTGACATAGAAAAACATAGACTAGACTGTGGAGATATACATGTACTATTATAGTAGACCAGATGAACATAGAAAACTATTAGGACTAGACTGTGGAGATATACCATGTTACTATATAGTAGACCAGATGACATAGAAACATAGACTAGACTGTGGAGATATACATGTACTATATAGTAGACCAGTATGACTAGAAAACATAGACTAGACTGTGGAGATATACATTTACTATATAGTAGACAGATGGACATAGAAAACATAGACAGACTGTGGAGGTCATACATGTTACTATATAGTAGACCAGATGACATAGAAAACATAGACTAGACTGTGGAGGTATACATGTTACTATATAGTAGACCAGATGACATAGAAAACACCATCTCTATCCTGCTATGACATGATATAATGTCAAATACACAAGCTATAATAAATACACGTACAGGACAAAGGCCCAATTACTGGTATGATAAATCTACACCAATGGAATAACATAGAAAGTAACTGAAATGTGACCACGAGACCACGGCGTGGAACTGTAACCACACCGAGGAACAGGTTTTTATTTATTTATCCTTTATTTAACTAGGCAAGTCAGTTACGAACTAATTCTTATTTACAATGACGCACTACTGGAACAACACTGGGCCAACTGTGCGCCGCCCTATGGGACTCCCAATCACGGCCGGTTGTGATACAGCCTGGAATCGAACCAGGGTCTGTAGTGATGCCTCCAGCACTGAGATGGAGAGTCTTAGACCACTGCGCCACTCGGGAGCCCGAAGGTTAAATGACATGCTACAATTACAGTACACAGTAGGATGAAGGTACATCAAGGTGCTGAACGTCCATAGAAACAGCTATACGCATAAACAGACAATACAAATCATATATTTCYCTTGAAACGATGTGCGCTTCACCACCAGGCCAAACAAGCTAGTATTACTGGCATAACATTCTGGCTTAGCTGGCTAGCAGTAGCATGACACACATGAAAGAAARAATACCTCATAAACATGGTGAATATGACCTTGACCGCCTTAGCAACATCCAACTACAGTAATGACTTGCCGGACACTACTTCCTAGTAGATACACGCCCTAAAACACAAGTCAAATACAGATTAGTAAAGAGCAGTACAACGAGGCCATTCTCTTCAGACCGTGACCTCACTCTGAAGACAGGAGCGGGGTTCGGTGAGGTGCACAGGGGAATGGCAGACTGTGATTGCCTGATACAAGTGGGGTGACGTGTAGGTACCACTAATGAGAACATAAGGGGTGTTGGGTAAGTACAACTAACTACTAGAATAGGGGTGATGTAACTGCTAAGTATTTTTAACACCTCAGAACAAGCCAATCATAACACTCGCCGTAGGAAGTGGGCGTCGTTCTTCATTACAAATATACTTGAGACAACTGAACAAGGAACCGTTTTGATAAGCCAATGATTGAGTCGGGTGAGAGGGCGTCAAGGGGGAGGCATCCTCGCACCAGTCAGTAAAAAGTAATGGCCAAATCAAAAACGCACCCATCCTAAGGTTAACGCTTTACACATGGCAACCACCCTCTCACACTAAACTTCCATCCATTAATCAAGAAGTCCCCTGGTATTCCACCCTATATACCCAGCGATAGCATCTAATAC
>NW_019946327.1:23364-46260 GCF_002910315.2 Salvelinus sp. IW2-2015 | reverse complement strand
ACATGGGACAAGACGTACTTTTGGGAAATATCCTCTGGCGATGAAAACAAAAAAAATAGAACTGTTTGGCCATAATGACCAAAATCGTTTAATGATTGAGGAAAAAGGAGGAGGCTTGCAAGCCAGAGAACACCATCCCAACCGGAAGACGGGGGTGGCAGCATCATGTTGTGGGGTGCTTTGCTGCAGGAGGGACTGGTGCACTTCAAAATGATGGCATCAATCAGGATGGAAAATTATGTGGATGTATTTGAAAACATCTCAAGACCATCAGTCAGGAAGTTAATAGCTTGGTCGCAAATGGGTCTTCCAATGGACAGTGATCCCAAGCATACTCAATAGTTTGTGGCAAAATGGCTTAAAGACAACAAAATGAGGTATCGAGTGGCCATCAAAAGCCCTGACCATTAATCCTAATAGAACATTTGTGGCGAACTGAGAAAAAGTGGCTGGGTGAGCAAGGAGGCCCTACAAACCTGACTCAGTTACACCAGCTCTGTCAGGAGGAATGGGTGGGCCAAAATTCACCCAACTTATTGTGGGAAGCTTGTGGAAGGCTACAAGGAAACATTTGACCCAATGTGTACAATTTAAAGGCAATGTTACCAAATACTAATTGAGTGTATGTAAACTTCTGACCTACTGGGAATGTGATGAAAGAAATTAAAGCTGAAATAAATAATTCTCTCTACTATAATTCTGACATTTCACATTCTTAAAATAAAGTGGTGATCCTAACTGAACTAAAACAGGGAATTTTTACTAGGATTAAATGTCAGGAATTGTGAAAAACTGAGTTTAAATGTATTTGGCTAAAGTGTATGTAAACTTCCGACTTCAGCTGTACATTGTTAGAATATTGGGACACAAAACACAGTTCTGAGAGCGTCTGCCTGCCTGTTACCAATATGCAACGACAAGACCTAGTTACAGTTCCAAGAGATTTACAGTCTGATATCAAACTTTTACGTTGTATAGTTACAGTTCCAAGAGATTTACAGTCTGATATCAAACTTTTACGTTGTATAGTCACAGTTCCAAGAGATTTACAGTCTGATATCAAACTTTTACGTTGTATAGTTACAGTTCCAAGAGTATTACAGTCTGATATCAAACTTTTACGTTGTATAGTCACAGTTCCAAGAGTATTACAGTCTGATATCAAACTTTTACATTGTATAGTCACCTCAAAACAGATGTTAGCCACTGCTTCCAGCCACCAAATACAGGTGAATCTTCTTTTCCAGCTTGCTTTATTTTTACTGATTATTATTTATTTAAATGTTTAGTGGCTAATGAGTCCTGAAATGTTTTATCTCTACATTTCATTCATAACGCTAAGTTTGAAAATGATTTGATAGGAGATAGTGAACATGAGTCATGATAACTTTTCAGCTAGAACACATGGTAAACAATCAAGTTGACACAAATCAATCAAAGTTACCGGACAAAAGACGTCAACTTATCTGTGCCAATGTAACTCTATCGCAGCACCCAAGAGGACAGAAGTTACCCGGCTCTCAGTGGGTTGACTTAGTTTACCACAGCACCCAGGAGGACAGAAGTTACCTGGCTCTCAGTGGGTTGACTTAGTTTACCACAGCACCCCAGAGGGAGTTACCTGGCTTCAGTGGGTTGAACTTAGTTTAACCACAGCACCCAAGGAGGACAGAAGTTATCCTCTGGTCTCAGTGGGTTGACTTAGTTTTACCACAGCACCAGGAGGAGCAGAAGTTACCGCTCTCAGTGGGGTTGACTTAGTTTTACCAAGGCACGAACGAGGACAGAAGTTATCCGGCCTCTCAGTGGGTTTTGCTTAGTTTACCACAAGCACCCATCAGAGGGACAGAAGTTGACCTAGCTCTCAGTGGTTGAATTTAGTTTTCGCACAGTAAAAACGCACCCATGGAGGACAGAAGTTTACTGGGCTCTCCAGTGGGTTGTGACTAGTTTACCACAGCACCCCAAGAGGACAAAAGTTTAACCTGGTCTTCAGTGGTGTACTTAGTTTATCCTATAGCTCAAGAGACAGAAGTTACATGGCGTCTCAGTGGGTTGACTTAGTTTACGCACAGTCAACCAGAGGAGGACAGAAGTTACCCGGCCTCAGTGGGTCTGACTAGTTTAACACAGACCCAGGAGGACCAGAAGTTTACTGGCTCTCAGTGGGTTGACTTGTCTTAACCACAGCACCCAAGAGGAAGAAAGTTATCGTGCTCTCAGTGGTTGACTAGTTTTACCACGAGCACCGGGCAGGAGGACAGAATTACCGGCTCTCATGGGGTTGATTTATTTGACCTACAGCCACACCAGAGAAGGAAGTTACCTGGCTCTCAGTGGGTTGACTTAGTTTACCCGCACCCAAGGAGGACAGGAGTTACCTGGCTCTCAGTGGGTTGACTTAGTTTACACAGCACCCAGGAGGACAGAAGTTACCTGGCTCTCAGTGGGTTGACTTAGTTTACCACAGCACCCAAGAGGACAGAAGTTACCTGGCTCTCAGTGGGTTGACAGTTTACCACAGCACCCAGGAGGACAGAAGTTACCTGGCTCTCAGTAGGTTGACTTAGTTTACCACAGCACCCAGGAGGACAGAAGTTACCTGGCTCTCAGTGGGTTGACTTAGTTTACCACCGCACCCAGGAGGACAGAAGTTACCTGGCTCTCAGTGGGTTGACTTAGTTTACCACAGGACCCAAGAGACAGAAGTTACCTGGCTCTCAGTGGGTTGACTTAGTTTACCACAGCACCAAAGGACAGAAGTTACCTGGCTCTCGGTGGTTGACAGTTTACCACAGCACCCAGGAAGACAGAAGTTACCTGGCTCTCAGTGGGTTGACTTAGTTTACCACAGCACCCAAGAGACAGAAGTTACCTGGCTCTCAGTGGGTTGACTTAGTTTACCACAGCACCCAGGAGGACAGAAGTTACCTGGCTCTCAGTGGGTTGACTTAGTTTACCACAGCACCCAAGAGGACAGAAGTTACCTGGCTCTCAGTGGGTTGACTTAGTTTACCACAGCACCCAGGAGGACAGAAGTTACCTGGCTCTCAGTGGGCTGACTTAGTTTACCACAGCACCCAGGAGGACAGAAGTTACCTGGCTCTCAGTGGTTGACTTAGTTTACCACAGCACCCAAGAGGACAGAAGTTACCTGGCTCTCAGTGGGTTGACTTAGTTTACCACAGCACCCAAGAGGACAGAAGTTACCTGGCTCTCAGTGGGTTGACTTAGTTTACCACAGCACCCAGAGGAACAGAAGTTACCTGGCTCTCAGTGGGTTGACTTAGTTTACCACAGCACCCAAGAGGACAAGAAGCCACCTGGCTCTCAGTGGGTTGACTTAGTTTACCACAGCACCCAGGAGGACAGAAGTTACCTGGCTCTCAGTGGGTTGACTTAGTTTACCACAGCACCCAAGAGGACAGAAGCTACCTGGCTCTCAGTGGGTTGACTTAGTTTACCACAGCACCCAGGAGGACAGAAGTTACCTGGCTCTCAGTGGGTTGACTTAGTTTACCACAGCACCCAGGAGGACAGAAGCTACCTGGCTCTCAGTGGGTTGACTTAGTTTACCACAGCACCCAGGAGGACAGAAGCTACCTGGCTCTCAGTGGGTTGACTTAGTTTACCACAGCACCCAAGAGGACAGAAGTTACCTGGCTCTCAGTGGGTTGACTTAGTTTACACAGCACCCAGGAGGACAGAAGTTACCTGGCTCTCAGTGGGTTGACTTAGTTTACCACAGCACCCAAGAGGACAGAAGCTACCTGGCTCTCAGTGGTTGACTTAGTTTACATTGTTTGCTAACTGATATAAAACACTATTGTGAATGAATCAATGACAAATTACATGAAAAACACTGTCATCTGCTGGACGCATCGCCACTGCTATATTGGTCCCCGTTCACTGCACGCACACGTTAAGCTGTACGTGTGGAAGAGAAATGTGTTTTTGCATATCCCAACTCCCCTTGAGACGCCCTTTGAGATTGGGGTCACGGCCAGGGTCACGGCCAGGGGTCACGGCCAGGGTCACGGCAGGGTCACGGCCAGGGTCACGGTCAGGGGTCACGGCCAGGGGTCAGCCGTTATTGGCAGTGACCCTGGTCTCAGCATTGACTCCCTGTCTAAATAAAGACACCCTGGTCTCAGCATTGACTCCCTGTCTAAATAAAGACACCCTGGTCTCAGCATTGACTCCCTGTCTAAATAAAGACACCTTGGTCTCAGCATTGACCCTGTCTAAATAAAGACACCTTGGTCTCAGCATTGACTCCCTGTCTAAATAAAGACACCCTGGTCTCAGCATTGACTCCTGTCTAAATAAAGACACCTTGGTCTCAGCATTGACTCCCGTCTAAATAAAGACACCCTGTCTCAGCATTGACTCCCTGTCTAAATAAAGACACCTTGTCTCAGCATTGACTCCCTGTCTAAATAAAGACACCCGGGTCTCAGCATTGACTCCCTGTCTAAATAAAGACACCTAGGTCTCAACATTGACTCCCTGTCTAAATAAAGACACCCTGGTCTCAGCATTGACTCCCTGTCTAAATAAAGACACCTGGTCTCAACATTGACTCCCTGTCTAAATAAAGACACCCTGGTCTCAGCATTGACTCCCTGTCTAAATAAAAGACACTAGGTCTCAACATTGACTCCCTGTCTAAATAAAGACACCCTGGTCTCAGCATTGACTCCCTGTCTAAATAAAGAGACCTTGTTCTCAGTATTGACTCCGTCTAAATAAAGACACCCTGTTCTCAGCATTGACTCCCTGTCTAAATAAAGACACCTTGGTCTCAGCATTGACTCCCGTCTAATAAAGACACCTTGGTCTCAGCATTGACTCCTGTCTAAATAAAGACACCCTGTTCTCAGTATTGACTCCCTGTAAATAAAGACTCCTTGGTCTCAGCATTGACTCCCCTGTCTAAATAAAGACACGTTGGTCTCTAGCCATTGACTCTGTTCTAAAATAAAGCCCACCTTTGTCTCAGTTAATTGACATCCTGTTAAATAAAGCACCCTGGTCTTCAGTTTTTGGGACTCCCGTCTAATATAAAGACCACCCTGGTCTCAGTATTGAACTCCCTGTGGCTAATAAAGATCACCTGTGTCTCAGTATTGACTCCCTGTCGTAAATAAAGCGATCCTTGGTCTCAGCATTGACTCCTGCTCTAAATAAACGTCACTTGGGTCTCTAGCATTGACTCTCCCTGTCTAAATATGCCACCTTGGTCTAGTATTGATCCTCTGTTCCTAAAATAAAGACACGCCTGGTCTCAGTATTGGACTCCCTGTCTAAATAAAGACACCTTTGGTCTTCAGGTATTGACTCCTGTCTAAATAAAGACACCTTGTTCAGTATTGACTCCCCTGTCTAAATAAACGACACCCTGTTCTCAGCATTGACTCCCTGTCTAAATAACATACAGTTTGCACACGTAAACATTTCTACTTAAAGGGGGAGAGGGATTCGCGTTCAATGAGTTCAGCCTCCTGTTAGTTGGGAGAGCCAAGTTGACTGACAGACTGAACCTCAGGACTGGAGAGAGAGAGAACAGACAGACAGTTGAGAGAGACAGAGAGAGAGAGACAGAGAGAGACAGAGAGAGAGAGAGACAGAGAGAGACAGAGAGAAGACCAGAGAGAACAGACGTTAGAGAGACAGAGAGAGACAGATAGTTAGGATAGACAGAGAGACAGACAGACAGACCAGACAGACAGACAGACAGACAGACAGACAGTTGAAGAATAGACAGAGACAGACAGAGAAAGACAGACAGTTGAGATAGACAGAGACAGCGGAAGAGAGAGACAGACAGTGAGAGGAAGTAGAGAGAAAAGAGAGAGAGCATGACAGTTGAGATAGACAGAGACAGAAGAGACGAGAGACAGGACAGTTGAAGAGATGAGTAGAGAGAGGCAATGAGGAAGAGAGAGAGACAGACAGTTGAGATAGACAGGGCATGACAGAGAGAGAGAGAGTTGAAGAGATAGCACAGAGACAGACATAGGAACAAGGACAGTTTGGAGATGCAGAACGAGACAGAGTTTGCAGACAGATGACAGACGAGAGACAGAAACGGTACAGCAGTTGAGAGATACGGAGATGACAGAGACAGACAGTTGTAGAGAGAGAGACATGACAGTGTGAGGATAGAAAGAGACAGACAGTTGAGGATGACATGAGAGCACGAGAGACGACAGTTGAGAGAGACAGAGACGAGCAGAGATACAGAGACAGACAGTTGAGAGACAGACAGGAGAGATGACAGAGGAGAGAGTTTTTCCAGAATGCGATAGTTGTTGATTCAGTCTAACATGTCAGTAATGACATACTTACTAACAGCGCCGGTCATAAAGGGGTAGGCTAAAACGCTAATAAAACATTTCAAAGAAACTAAAAATAGTACAAACAAGAACATTCTATAACGTTAATGATCAAGTGACTCACTGCTTGCATGGTGTAGAGATTGCCTAGTGGCCATGGCCTCTGATGAAGTCATTCAGGCCCCATTCTCGCTCTGTTCATGAAAACGCTGCAAGAGAAAAACACAGAGAGAGAAGGGGTGGATAACATGAAAGATGGAAAAACCACAGTAGAATGATAGTCGTTGTTTGTCTCTGGTCTCTGTCTCTTGTTCTGTTCTCTGTCTCTCTCTTCTCTCTCTCTCTCCTCTCCTCTCTCTCTCTCTCTCTCTCTCTCTCCTCTCTCTCTCTCTCTCTCTCTTCTCTCTCTCTCTCTCTCTTCTCTCTCTCTCTCTCTCTCTCCTCTCTCAATTCAAATTCAATTCAAGTTCAATTTCAATTGACTTTTGATGGCAAGTGTTTATTATTGAACTTACCATTGTCAAAAGTATACCATATCGAAAAATTTCAAATAAAATTAATATGTAATATTATACACAAAATATTATATATTTATATATAAATAGAATGGTGGGCTAATAAAGCCAGCAATAATAATAGTATGAAGTGGAACATGGGATACCATTAAATAACAGCTACCAACATACAATTAATCAAAAACAATACATTAAGAGCAACAGTAGTCAGACCAGTGTCAACATGAACTGAGAAAGCACATGAACCTGGTAGAAGACAAAAACTAAGCTAAATGTCTCTCTCTCTCTTTCTTTCTCTCTCTCTCTCTCTCTCTCTTCATGTCTCTCTCTCTCTATCTCTCTCTGTCTCTTTCTTTCTCTCTCTCTCTCTGAGTAAAAGTTATTGTAAAAGTCTCTCTCTCTGAGAGGGTTGAATGAATACGGTCTCTTGTTCAAGCGTAGATATAATCCTACCAGTGAGTAAAGCTCCTTAGTCCTCATGTTCAAAGGTCATCAATACAGCTGTGTGTCTGTGTTCCTTATTATTTATCATGGCTACAGGCTATAATCTGCACGGTCTGGTTCAGAGCTGTACTGTAGAGCTCTGTGTTGGACTTCTTCTACAGGAGGGCAGGAAAGGGAGGAGGGAGCGAGGGAGGAAGGCTGACTGCAGTCTCTCTACTCCGGAGTGTATCATGGTAAGCGTCCCCACCGCATGGGCGTGTTCCAGCGTCAACGCGCATTCTGAGCGGCAGACCGTGCCGTTTATACGACAAGCCTGCGGATTCAGACAATCGGACGTGTTTGCGCTCAGAATGGTAGTGGATATCTACAGAAGCCTACCGCGCTCCTCAAGCTCGGTACGTCTGCGTCAAAGCGCAGCGTTAAAAAGATGGGTGAAAACTCCTACGGTCAGTCTGTAGCCAGCTGAAAGAACGGTATGTATTATTTTGAACTTGCCGAGTTGCAGGAATTTTCCAACGCCTCCGAAATGATCAACAGATCAGAAATGTCAACGGCCATTGTAGACAGAGAGCAAACAATGTGGGTTATCGCCAAAGTGTATTTAGTGTTAAGATAAAAAAAACAGATAGATCTTCTCTAAACACCGTCCAGATGTGTTGCCAACTACAACAAACTTTATTTGTTCTTTCTGGAAACGGAAAACCCTATCAGATCTAAATAACATAGCCTCCTGCCTCACCTGGTATAAATACACTGCTCAAAAAAATAAAGGGAACACTTAAACAACACAATGTAACTCCAAGTCAATCACACTTCTGTGAAATCAAACTGTCCACTTAGGAAGCAACACTGATTGACAATAAATTTCACATGCTGTTGTGCAAATGGAATAGACAACAGGTGGAAATTATAGGCAATTAGCAAGACACCCCCAATAAAGGAGTGGTTCTGCAGGTGGTGACCAAAGACCACTTCTCAGTTCCTATGCTTCCTGGCTGATGTTTTGGTCACTTTTGAATGCTGGCGGTGCTTTCATTCTAATGGTAGCATGAGACGGAGTCTACAACCCACACAAGTGGCTCAGGTAGTGCAGCTCATCCAGGATGGCACATCAACGCGAGCTGTGGCAAGAAGGTTTGCTGTGTCTGTCAGCGTAGTGTCCAGAGCATGGAGGCGCTACCAGGAGACAGGCCAATACATCAGGAGACGTGGAGGAGGCCGTAGGAGGGCAACAACCCAGCAGCAGGACCGCTACCTCCGCCTTTGTACAAGGAGGATCAGGAAAAGCACTGCCAGAGCCCTGCAAAATGACCTCCAGCAGGCCACAAATGTGCATGTGTCTGCTCAAACGGTTCAAGGCAAACCAGACAGTCCATGAGAGGGCGTGGTCATCGTAGGGGCCCGAGCGTCTCACTTAGAGGTGGGGTCTGTGCTTACAGCCACAACACCCCAGTGCAGGACGTTTGGCATTGCCAGAGAACACGCAAGAGCATGCAAAATTCGCCACTGGCGCCGTGCTGGTGCCTCCTTCACACGATGAAAGCGGAGGTTCGAGCCACGCAGCAACTGTCAGACAGAGTGACAAGTTGGGAGCGCCTTGGAAACGTTCTGCGCTATGCAACATTCCCTACAGCATAGACCGGGTTCTGGCGGTGGGTCATCGCATCGAGTTGTAGGGGTGACTATCTTTCCTGGGGGGCCGCACAGCCTCCTCATTTGTGCATCGCCCAGAGGTAGCACTGACTGCCATTAGTGTACCGGGAAAGAATGGGAAAGCAGAATCCTCAGACCACCTTGTGAGACCAATATGCTGGTGCGGTTGGCCCTGGGTTTCCATCCTAATGCAAAGACAACTTAAGCTAGAACCTTCATGTGCGGAAGTGTTCAGCAGGTCACTTCCTGCAAGAGGAAGCATTGATGCTTGAAAGACTGACTCCGCACCGTTCCCCAGGACTGAAATACATTATCCTATATTTGGCAATCTGGGACATTCATGTCTCGCTCCATCACACCATATAGCCACGCCTGCACACAAATCGACTGTCCCAGCGAGGTTGGCGGATGCTTTAGTCAAGGTCTGAGGAGGAGAACCCTCAGGAGACCATCACCCACTCATCAGAGGGGAACAGTGCCCAGTGACGAGTTAAATGGGAGGGCTCATACAAACGTAGGAGGCCCTGTAGACACACAGCTACATGAGGCCTCATTAATTGAACTTGTCTTTAGAGGACATCTACATCAAAGGTATGCCGACTCAGCCTGTGAAGTATGTTTTACCACCTTTAATTTCTGCAGTAGTAGAACTCACAAATCCAGACCTCCATGGGTTGATCAAATTGGATTCCATTGATAAATTTTCTCTGTGATTTGATTGTCAACACATTCAATCTATTAAAGAAAAAAGTATTTAATAAGAATCTTCATTCATTCAGATCTAGAGATGTGTATTTTAGTGTCCACTTTATTTTTTTGAGCAGTGTATTTTATATATATAGTACAACGAATTAAAGTCAATAAGCCTACGAAAAATGGCATCAGACTTAACCTTCTACTAATTGCAACCTTCTGAAATATATTCAACTGCTGGATCTCCAAGACAGACATGGGTTCCACACAGTGACAGAACAGAGAACATAACTCACAAGGATCCTGTACTGCAGAAACTGCGCTCCGGCGTTAGTGTATCAGTAAGACAGAATATACACCACGCGTAAATATCCTCATACCATATATGAACTTTAACTCCTCGAGCCACTTCCTCAATTTAACGATATCTGGATTCAAACTGGCTCCCAATGACGCATGTTCTCCTGACATTATAAAGGATAAGGAGGAGTGGAGGCTATCGGAGGTGGGGCGGTGTGGGTGGGGGGGGGGGGGTGACAGGGGGTGAGAGGCCCAGAAAAAGCCAAGAAAAGCTCTGAAATGCAAAAGTTACAAACGGAGGTGGTGGTTGCTCTCCTAGTCTTCTCCTACATTCATGCTCCCGAACCAGTGGGAAAGGCCAAGAGAGGGGGTGGGGGGGGGGGGGGACAGGCGTCACAAGAGGAAATTGATTGTTTATTATATTCCGCACAACGAACGAACCCCCACCCCCCCCGCCCCCTGCCCTCAAATGAACACAGTCAGTCTCCAAACACAACTGCTTTGATGAATTATAAGGAACTAATGTTAAGTTAATGTTATTTTGTAGCAGAGAGAGAGAGTGTCCAGTAAGTATAAACTAATAATGAATATTTGGAAACATCGGGAAGTCTGTGTCGGTTTCGGGAGCGGTTATAACCTCACCTGGTTTTCTGGTTGTGTCTCTAGAGAAAGTAATTTCTTTCGCGGTCATCTCATTAAATCTTAAGTCTCCGGACAGGAAGATAAGTTATATAGGGGCATGTCAGATTAAAAGCTATTGGTTCAGTAATTTTTGAGTGAAAAAAATAAAACTAAACTATAAATTGAATAAATAAAATAAATATAAACGTAAAAGACATTATTTGCTGAGCTTTTGCAGTAAAAGTACCGCCTACACGTAAAAATCCTGTTACAACCAGCCGCACAGCTGTTCACGACGCAAACAAGCAGAATTCTCCAAATCGATTATCTGTCAAATGTTTCATCCTTATGCCCCCGCATCCAAAATACATTTTCACGTAATAAGAATGGTTCATAAAACACGCAGATCCAGACAATTTTCCCGAAGCTCCGATCCAGAAGATGTAGCCTAGATGCTTCATTATAACCTTGGAACAGAATTTCAGATGTGGTTCACCTAGAGTATATCAGAACAACGTTCATTATAAAAAAGTTAATAAGTCTATAAAGGATCCATCGATTTTTCATGATCACTAGCTTAATACAATCAATCAAATCAGGTTTCCCTTTTCGACACCAACCTTTTCGTCAAGTAGCGTCCGTGTTATCGCGTTGCTTTTCGACACCAAACCTTTTCGTTCAGTAAGCGGTCGTGTTTTATCCGCGTTGCTTTTTCCGAACACCTCAACCTTTTCGTTCAGTAGCGGTCGTTGTTTATCTGCGTTTGCTTTTTCGACACCAACCTTTTCGTTCAGTAAGCGGTCCGTGGTTTACGCGTTGCTTGCTCCAGTAATTTTCCCCCAATGACCAGAGCGACTGACTGGTGATTCACGTTGAGGTGAGAATAGAAGGAGAGAACTAATTCTTCTTATCGTCCAACGTTATTTTAACATACCAGTAGATACAATGATGTATAACCCGTGGTCCCGGGAGCCTTGTGGGGTGAACCCGGAGGCCTAGCCTAGGTCCCTTCCTTCATCCTAAAGTTTTATCTTCTCAAACTATGAGATGCCCACGATGGAGCAATGGGCTAATACATAATTAGCCCTATTGGGGAATACATCCTCTGTATTCGGCATAGCAGTGTCTTAAAAGATATGTCATAGGCTACTACATATGTCAGGACAGTCGTTTTGGTCTTTCATCAAAGACGGATTGGATGGCAAAATACAACGTCACAAATAATAAAAAAAACAAGACTACAGACGGGGTTTATGCACTCCGTGTGTTCGTCGTCGATGAGTGCATTCCAGATCTTCAGGGAGAGAGAGATACGTCCAACACCGAATATCTACATGACGGCCCGCCCTTCACTACTTATATTCTGATGTTCGGATACGGTCCCAAAACGGCACCCTGTTTATTCCTATGCCAGGGACAGGAGTAAGTGACCAGGAACAGAAGTTAAAAGAGAACCAGGACAGGAGTAGAGCCAGGACAGAAGTAGAGAACCAGGCCAGAAGTAGTGACCAGGACGGAGTAGCGACCAGGACAGAGTAGAACAAGGACGAAGTAGAGACAGCCAGGACAGAAGTAGTGAAACCAGAGAAGAAGTAGAGACAGGAAGGAGTAAGAAGACCAGGACAGGAGTAGAGACCAGGACAGAAGTAGAGACCGAGGACAGGAGTAAGTGTACAGGGGACAGATAGAGACCCCAGGAACAGGAGTAGAGACAACGATAAAACCAGGACAGAAGTAGAGACCAGGACAGAGATAGGAACCAGGAAGAAGAAGTACAGGACAAGTAGAGACCAGGACGAAGTAAGTGACCAGGACAGAAGTTAGAAGACGCAGACACGAAGTAGAGACCAGGACATGAAGTAGTGACCAGGACAGAAGTTAGAGACCAGGACAGAAGTAAGAGCCAGACAGGAGAGTGGACCAGGACAGGAGTTAGTGACCAGACAGGAGTAGAAGACCAGGACAGAAGTAAGTGACCAGGCATCAGAATAGAGACCAGGAATAAGTAGTGACCAGGACAGCAAGTAGTGACAAGACAGTAAGTAGGACAGGCAGAAAGTAGAAGACCAAGGACAGAAGTAGAGACCAGGACAGGAGTAGAGACCGGACACGAATTGTAGTGACCAGGACAGGGAGTAACGAGCCAAGGACAGAAGTAGAGACCAGGACAGACAGTAGAGGACGCAGGACAGGAAGTAGAGACCAGGACAAGAAGTAGTGACCAGGACAGAAAGTAGAAGACCACGGACAGGAGTAGAGACCCCAGGACCAGAAGTATGACCAGGACAGGAGTAGAGCCGCGGACAGAAGTAGAGACCAGGTACGGAGTAAGGACAGGACAGTAGAGGACAGGACAGAAGTAGAGACCAGGACAGGAGTAGTGACCTGCGACAGGAGTCAGAGACCGAGGACCAGAAGTAGAGACCAGGACAGAAAGTAGGACCAGGACAGAAGTTAGTGACCAGGGACCAGGAAGTAGAGACCAGGACAGGAGTAGAGACCAGGACAGGAGTAGTGGACCAGGAACAGAGTAGAGACCAGGACAGAAGTAGAGACGCAGACAGAGGTAGAGACCAGACAGGAGTAGAAGAACAGGAAGCGAGTAGAACCAGGAACCAAGGAGAATAGAGAACAGGACACGGAGTAGTGACCAAGGACAGAAAGTAGAGAACCAGGACAGAAGTAGTGCCAGGCAGAAGTAGTGACCAGGACAGGAGTAGAGACGAGGACAGGTAGTAGAAGACAGGACAAGAAGTAAGACCAGGACAGGAGTAGAGGACCAGGTACAGGAGTAGAGACCAGGCACAGAAGTAAGAGCCCAGGACAGAAGTAGTTGACCGAGGACAGGAGAAGTAGACGACAGGACAGGAGTAAGAGACGTCAGGACGAAGTAGAAGACCAGGACAGAATAGTGACGCAGGACAGAAGTAGAGACCAGGACAGGAGTAGAGACCCGAGGACAGGAGTAGAGGAGACCAGGACAGAAGTAAGAGACAGGACAGAAGTTAGTGACCAGGACGGAGTAGAGACCAGGAAAGGAGTGAGACCAGGCAGTGAACGACAGGAACGAGTAGAGACGCAGGACAGAAGTAGTACAGGAAGAGGACGCAGGACAGAATAGTGACCAGGACAGAAGTAGAGACCAGCGACAGAGTAAGAAGTGCAGTGTGACCAGGACAGAAGTCGATGAGACCAGGACAGAAGTAGAGACCAGGACAGAAGTAGTGACTCCAAGCGACAGAAAGTAGAGAGCATGACAGAAAGTAGACCAGGCCAGGAGTAGTGACCAGGACAGAAGTAGTCGACTCAGGAACATAGTAGGACCAGGAAAGTAGTGACCAGTGACTAGAAGTCAGACCAGCAGAGAGCATAGGAGAGTAGACCGGACGGAGAACAGAAGTAGTGACCAGGCACACGGAGTAGAGACGCAGGACAGAAGAAGAGACCGAGGACAGAAGTAGAAGACGGACAGGAAGTAGAGACCGGACAGAAATGTTGACCAGAATAGAGTGACAGGAACAGGAGTAGAGACCAGAAGAGAACAGGAAGTAGAGACCAGACAGAAGTAGAGACCAGGACAGAAAGTAGAGACCAGGACAGAAGTAGTGACCAGGACAGAAGTAGAGACCTGGACGGAGTAGAGACCAGGACAGGAAGTAGTGACCAGGACAGGAAGTAGACGACAAGGCAGCGACAGGAGTAGAGACAGGACAGAAGTAGAACCGGACATAGGAGACAGGAAGGTAGTGACCAGGAACAGGAGTAGAAGACCAGGACAGACAGTACGAGACCAGGACAGAAGTAGAGACGCAGGACAGAAGTAGGACAGGCAGGAGTAGAGCAAAGGACAAGGAGTAGAGACCAGGACCAGAAGTAGCGACCAGGAACAGAAGTAGAGACCAGGACAGAAGTAAGTGACCACGACAGGAGTAGAGACCAGGACAGAAGTAGAGACACAGGTACACAGAAAGTAGAGACCAGGACAGAGAGTATAGTGACAGGACAGGAGTAGAGACAGGGACAGGAAGTAGTTGACCAGGACAGCAGTAGAGACCAGGACAGAAGTAGACGACAGCAGAAAAGAGAAGTGGACCAGGACAAGAAGTAGTGGCACGCAGGATAACAGACAGTAGAGAACAGGACAGGAGTAGAGACAAGGACAGGAGTAGTGACCAAGGAGAGGGAGAGAGACCAGGACAGAATAGAGACCGAGGACAGAAGTAGAGACCAGGACGAATAGTGACACGGACATAGGAGTAGAGACCAGGGACAGGAGTAGAGACCAGGACAGAAGTAGTGACAGGACAGAAAGTATGACCAGTGACAGAAGTAGAGACCAGGACAGAAGTTAGGACCAGAAGATAGGAAGACCAGGAGACCAGGACAGAGTAGAGACCAAAGGACAGGAGTAGTGACCAGGACAGGAGTAGAGACCAGGACAGAAGTAGTGACCAGGACAGAGTAGAGACCAGACAGAGTGAACCAGGATACAGAAGTAGTGACCAGGACAGAAGTAGTAGACACAGGACAGAAGTAGGAACAGGACAAGAAGTAGAGACCAGGACAGGAGTAGAGAAGGACAGGTTAGAGACCAGGACAAGAAGTAGTCCAGGACAGAAGTATGAGACCAGGACAGGAAGTAGTGACCAGTGACGAAGTAGTGACCCAGGACAGGAGTAGAGACCAGGACAGGAGAGAGACCAGGACACGAGTAGAGACAGGACAGGAGTAGAGACCAGGACAGGAGTATAGACCAGGACAGAAGTAGAGGGACCAGGACAGGAGTAGAGACCAGGACAGAAGTAGAGACAGGAAGGAGTAGTGACCAGGACAGAAGTAGAGACCAAGGACAGAGTAGTGACCAGGACAGAAGTAGAGACCGAAGGAGTAGAGACCAGGACAGGAGTAGAGACCAGGACAGGAGTCATGAACCAGGACAGGAGTAGAGCACTAGGGAATTATGGTTCCATTTCGGACATAATCGTTCTGTTTTTTCCCCAGGACATTCTTGGAGGAGAGAGTGGTGTGTGTCAGAGCCGCTATCCAAATATTCGTCCTAAATGCCACCCTATTCCTATATAGGCACTACTTTAGACAAGGTTCTATGGCACCCTATTCCTATATAGTGCACTACTTAGATCAGAGCCCTATGGCACCAAATGCACTAATTTAGAATAAGGTACCATTTGAGATTAAGCCAAAAGTTAAATGAAATAGCCTGCATGGTGGATTTAGGGTAATTCATACATATGAATTAGCCTGCATGGTGGGTTGAGGGTAATTCGTAATTTCCCCCTGGCACAGAATGTAGTGGTCACACACTCCTTCCTCCTCACCCCCTCGTCTTCCCTTCCCCTGTCTTCCTCTTCCCCTTGTCTTCCTCCCCTTCCTCCCCACCCCACTCCTTCTTCCTATTCCTCCCTTCCTCCTACCCCCCGTCTTCCTCTTCCCTCCCTTCTTCCTCTTCCTCCTCATCCCCCTTCTTCCTCTTCCCCCTTCCTCCCTTCCCTCACTCCCCTCCCTTCTTCCTCTTCCCCCTTCCTCCCCTTCCTCCCCTTCCTCCTCAACGCCCAATGTAAAATGTAATTGAGGAGATGAAGGATCATTTGATGTTTGTCCTTTTCTAATAACCAATTAGACTGGGTTCATACAAGTGACTGATTGATGGGGAATCCTCACTATCAGTCTAAAGAACATTATTTAGGCATCAGAAAGGGGTGTTTCCGTTTCAAGGTCTCAGCTTGGAGAGAAGAAGCCTCGTGAGGTATTGGTCGGTCACATGTTATTAAGAACCAAACGTTAATGAGGAATGAATTATGAATATTGAATAATGTAAATCATGCAAATATAACTTGTCTGTGTAAGCAGTAAATCAGAGAACTAACGGGACTGCCCCGGGGGAGCTCCTGACAGACCTGTACTACTACGGTGCATTGAGTTGGTTGGAACTTTTCCAGCTTGCTAATAATACAGAATGATTCCTTTAATTAAGATTGACTTCAGGTGTCCCTGGGGGTAATTTCCACGACAAGTCATTGGAGATAATTACAGTTTTTTTTTCAGTATAGTAAATTCTTAGGTGGGTAATCTAAGTAGTAATTTTCGGGATGGAAGAACACTTTCAATGTCAACTTAAACAACCAAAACCAGATAGAAAGCTAACATATTGATCTATGACGTAAGGAGTCATATCCCATATCCCAGTAGAGGGTCTCCCTGACTGGCCTGACGTAAGGAGTCATATCCCATATCCCAGTAGAGGGTCTCCCTGGCTGGCCTGACGTACGGAGTCATATCCCAGTAGAGGGTCTCCCTGACTGGCCTGACGTAAGGAGTCATATCCCAGTCAGCCAGTACCAGTCAGCCAGAACCAGTCAGTCAGTACGAGTCAGCCAGTACGAGTCAGCCAGTACCAGCCAGCCAGTACCAGTCAGCCAGTACCAGTCAGCCAGTACCAGTCAGCCAGCCAGTCAGTCAGCACCAGTCAGTCAGCACCAGTCAGCCAGGACCAGTCAGCCAGTACCAGTCAGCCAGTACCAGCCCAGTACCACGTCAGTCAGTACCAGTCACCAGTACCAGTCAGCCAGTACCAGCCAGTACAGTCAGCGTCCAGCCAGTACCGTCAGCCAGTACCAGTCGTCCAGTACAGTCAGCAGTACTAGTCAGCCAGTACCCAGTCAGCCAGTACCAGTCAGTACCAGTCAGTCAGTACCAGTCCAGCCAGTACCACGTCAGCCAGTACCATCTAGTCAGAATACTGTGATGTGTCTAACTCATAACCAGTACATACTGGTACCTGTTGAGTGTTAAATCCTGGTAAACTGATTGGTAAATGATGTTGGGAAAGTTAGGGGAAGTTGGTAAGTTGATCTACTAGTGTGGTAACAGAAGAGATGGTAAAGAGATGGGAAAGAGGTGGGAAAGAAGAGATGGTAAAGAGATGTGGGAAAGAGAATGGGAAAGAGGTGGGAAAGAAGAGATGGTAAAGAGATGGGAATGAAGATGGTAAGTAGAGATGGTAAAGAAGGTTTGGTAAAGAGATGGAAAGAGGTGGGAAAGAGAGATGGTAAGAGATGGCAGTTTAAAGAGTGTTGTTAACACCCCTTCGAGCATTTTGGTTCCCACTTAACTTTTGTTACGACTGGTCTACAAGAGGTGGGAAGAAGTTATTGTATGCCATGTAAATCGTAAGCCAACATATTGGGAAAGATGATTTGGTTAATCGAGATTGTGACAACAGCACTGATGCTCTAATAGAGTATCCGGTCAATCGAAGAGATTTGTGTATATAGAGAATCGGTGAAATGATTATGGCTATACTTTCGTATGTGCATGGGCAAGACATGATGGTAGAGATTGGGATAAGTTGATCGGCTTAACTCTTGATAGACGCACTATGGGAATGCGATGTGGATCAACGCCGTGTGACTATAGAGATGTAATATGCAAGCCCCTTTACCACTCAGTATTGTTATAAGAGACCTGTCTGAAGAGAATTGTCTGTGTAAAAGACGAATCGTGCTAAATGAGATGGAAGAGATGGCTAACAGAGATGAGGATAAGATGATGCTGGTTTAAAGAAGAGATGAAGTATAGTAACATGACAGCAGATGCGCTGTTTATCCAACAGAACACGAGTCATCGGGTTTAAAGAGTGGCTCACACGCATGATGTATACAGTAAGTATAGATCGGTACACAAGAAGAGATGGTAATTTAGAGATCGGTAAACTCAGCACTGGTGTAAAGAGATGGGTCAAAATGAGCATTGGGAATTCCCAGAGTGGTAATATCTTTAGCAGATGGTAATGAATGGGAAAAGTAGATGTGTTATATAGTACAGAGATGCCGGACAAGAGTATGTTGTCTCAACCAAGAGATTTCACCATGAGATGTTCATTTAAAACGAATGCATGGACGCTCATTTCGTTTCGCCGGAAAACCGAGCATGTGGCAAGAGAAGAGATGGTAAAGAGATGGGAAAGAGGTGGTAAAGAGGTGGTAAAGAGATGGTAAAGAAGAGATGGTAAAGAAGAGATGGTAAAGAAGAGATGTAAAGAGATGTTAAAGAGATGGTAAAGAGATGGGAAAGAATGCTGTTCAATGAATATAGCTCAGCTATACACCATGGTACCCTCCAAGCTCATCATTAAGCTCGAGGCCCTGGGTATGAACCCCGCCCTGTGCAACTGGGTCCTGGACTTCCTGACGGGCCGCCCCCAGGTGGTGAATGTAGGAAACAACACCTCCACTTCGCTGATCCTCAACACAGGTGCCCCACAAGGGTGTGTGCTCAGCCCCCTCCTGTACTCCCTGTTCACCCATGACTGCGTGGCCACACACGCCTCCAACTCAATCATCAAGTTTGCAGACGACACAACCATAGCAGGCCTGATTACCAACAATGACGAGACGGCCTACAGGGAGGAGGTGAGGGCCCTGGCGGAGTAGTGCCAGGAAAATAACCTCTCCCTCAATGTCAACAAAACGAAGGAGCTGATCGTGGACTTCAGGAAACAGCAGAGGGAGCACGCCCCTATCCACATTGATGGGTTCGCAGTGAAGAAGGTGGAAAGCTTTAAGTTCCTCGGCGTACACATCGCTGACAAACTGAAATGGACCACCCACACAGACAGTGTGGTAAAGAACACGCAACAGAATGCTCAGGAGGCTGAAGAAATTTGGTTTGGCCCCTAAAACCCTCACAAACTTTTACAGATGCACCATTGAGAGCATCCTGTCGGGCTGTATCACTGCCTGGTACGGCAACTGCACCGCCCACAACCGTAAGGCTCTCCAGAGAGTGGTGTGGTCTGCACAACGCATCACCGGGGGCAAACTACCTGCCCTCCACGACACCTACAGCACCCGTTGTCACAGGAAGGACAAAAAGATCATCAAGGACAACAACCAGCCGAGCCACTGCCTGTTCACCCCGCTATCATCCAGAAGGCGAGGTCAGTACAGGTGCATCAAAACTGGGACCCAGAGACTGAAAAACAGCTTCTATGTCAAGGCCATCAGACTGTTAAATAGCCTTCACTAGCCGGCTACCACCCGGTTACTCAGCCCTGCACCTTAGAGGCTGCTGCCCAATATACATAGACATGGAACCACTGGTCACTTTAATAATGGAACACTAGTCACTTTAAATGGAACACTAGTCACTTTAATAATATTTACATACTGCTTTACTCATCTCATGTGTATATACTGTATTCTATTCTACTGTATTTTAGTCAATGCCACTGCGACATTGCTGGTTCTAATATTTATATATTTCTTAATTCCAATATTTATTTATTTTTATTATTATTATTTTTTTAAATACATTTTACCCCCTTTTCTCCCCAATTTCGTGGTTTCCAATCGCTAGTAATTACTATCTTGTCTCATCGCTACAACTCCCGTACGGGCTCGGGAGAGACGAAGGTCGAAAGCCATGCGTCCTCCGAAGCACAACCCAACCAAGCCGCACTGCTTCTTAACACAGCGCGCTTCCAACCCGGAAGCCAGCCGCACCAATGTGTCGGAGGAAGCACCGTGCACCTGGCAACCTTGGTTAGCGCGCACTGCGCCCGGCCCGCCACAGGAGTCGCTGGAGCGCGATGAGACAAGGATATCCCTACCGGCCAAACCCTCCCTAACCCGGACAACGCTAGGCCAATTGTGCGTCGCCCCACGGACCTCCCGGTCACGGCCGGCTGCGACAGAGCCTGGGCGCGAACCCAGAGACTCTGGTGGCGCAGCTAGCGCTGCGATGCAGTGCCCTAGACCACCCGGGAGGCCTTAAATCCAATATTTTACACTAGATTTGTGTGTATTTGTTGTGTATTGTTAGATATTACTGCACTGTTGGAGCTAGAAACACAAGCATTTTGCTCCAACCGCAATAACATCTGCTAAATGTGTGTATGTGAACAATAAAATTGGATTTGATCAAATATGATTTGATTCAAAATATAATAAGTACTTTTGGGTGTCAGGTAAAATGTAAGGAGTAAAAAGTACATAATAGGAATGTGAGAGGAGGGGGAGGGGTGAGAGGAGGGGAGGGGAGAGGAGAGGTTGAGATGAGATGAGGGTATAGGAGAGAAGGTGAGAGGAGGGTAGAGGAGAGAAGGTGAGAGGAGGGTAGAGGAGAGGAGAGGAGAGGGGGAGAGTGACGTTGACTCCCTGCTTTAACTGGACCTGATGACTAATGTGTTTTTAATAAGGGCTCTCTGGAGAAACATGTCCTTATGTAACAGTCTCTATGGCTGAATGGAGGAGCGACAACAGGAGGCACGATCGGTTGTGTTCAAAGGTTAAGGGCAGTATTTAGGTCATATATGTGTTGCATGCTGGAGGGATAGGGGAGGTAGGGGTGAGGAGAGGGGGGATGGGTAGGGGTGAGATGAGGGGGAGGGGGAGACAGGAGGGTAGGGAGACAGGGGGTGGGTAGGGGAGTAGCGGGGGTATGGGGAGGAGGTAGGGAGTAGGGGGGAGGGTATGGGAGAGAGGGTGGAGGGCTAGGGGGATAAGAGGGGGATGGTGTCAGGGGGAGCGAGAGCGAGTGGGTAGGTGACGAACTCAGCGGGAGCGTAAGGGGGAACACGGGGGTGGAGTGGGAGGGTTAGCGCGGGGTTGGTGGGGCTGGTATGGGGCAGAGAGGTGGGAGTCGTTTAGCGTCGGTGAGAGAGGGGGAGGGTAGGGGGAGCAGAGGGAGGTGGTGGGGGTCAGTGCGGGGTGGGGGTAGAGGTGGCGTTAGGGGAGAGTTGTTGAGTGGGAGGGGTTTACGGGGTGCAGACAGGGTTGGAGGTGGGTCAGGGGGCATGCACGGGGGGGGTAGGGGGGTAGGGCTTAGGGTGGCAGGTACGTCAGAGGCTAAGGTGTTGGTAGCTGTGCGGAGTAAGGGGACGCGGTGTACGCGTGTGGGATTGGGGAGGATGAGGCTCGTGTGGTGACGCACAGGTGGGAGGGTAGGGGGGAGAGAGTATGGATGGCTGCTGGGTGTATCTCCTACGTGTGAGTACTTTCTGTCTACTCTAGACGTCGTAGGTGTCACGACTAGTTGTCATACTCTGGCTGGTGTGTTTTCACTATGGTAGTACTTGATTCTTTTGCTCTATGCGCACACTATCATGAGAGATGCGATACTTAAGTCACGTGGGTGAGCTTTAGAGAGAGAGAGAGTGTGTGTGTGTGTTTGTCTGTGTTTCTGTGTGTGCGAGTGAGTGAGTGTGTGTGTGTGTGTGTGTTCAGCTCAAGAAGGAATCTGAGCACTAGGATTTTTTTGTTATCGTTTTATGGAACTTTTGAAATCCACTGACCTCATGCTAACTACCAGAACTGGGGGAATGCAAGATGGCGGCCAGTGCAGATGCGATTTTTGGTAGCTGAAGAAAATGTTAGATTTTCTCAACCAAATATTAGCATTTGGAGAGTTCTAGGGCCTTAGTAAAGACATTAAATATAAATTCAACAATATCCTCCTGAAAAACTTCATATCACTAATAAGGTCTTCATTCCCTGGATATTAAATGCTGTTCTCTTTTAATTTACTGATGCATTTTAATTAAATATAAATGATATAAATACATTCATCTCATGGCTTTTTTGAAGTCTTCAACTATGAACATTACATTGTCTTTGACAGAGTCTAGACAGGCAAATATGCAGTATCCTTAGTAGGACAGACTTGTGGAAAGATTACCATGGAGACATATTTTGAAATACAGCATCTTTAGATTTTCCATTTTCTTTGCCATTTACTGTCTATTTATCTTATGAAAAGAGGTAAATTCAGATTTTTTTCCCTCTAAATTGTAAAAGTACTAGTTTTTTTTTTTACTTCCTCCAATCATTTCCTCCTTCATCTTTCTACATCCAGTCCAGTTGTAAAGAAAATAATTCATCAAGGTCCTCCATGGAGATTAGATACAGTTATAATGTTCCTTATGTTTTTCTTACCCTCAATCTTTTAAGTTTCTTTACCTCACTTCATGGCTGTTTGTCGTATTTCAAACTTAATTAATTCCCATAAGACATAGTAAATAGATCAGCTTTTCTAAAATGTTCTCGTACTCCCTGTTCACCCACGACTGCGTAGCCATGCACGCCTCCAACTCAATCATCAAGTTTGCGGATGACACTACAGTGGTAGGCTTGATTACCAACAACGACGAGACGGCCTACAGGGAGGAGGTGAGGGCACTCGGAGTGTGGGGTCAGAAAAACAACATGTCACTCAACGTCAAAACAAAGGAGATTATTGTGGACTTCAGGAAACAGCAGAGGGAGCACCCCCCTATCCACATCGACGGGTCAGTAGTGGAGAAGGTGGAAAGTTTT
>NW_019946327.1:13999-23339 GCF_002910315.2 Salvelinus sp. IW2-2015 | reverse complement strand
CCAAGAAGTTTTGACATCTGTGGAATTGTCATTCCAGAGTTGTTGACGTCTGTGGAGCTGTCATTCCAGAGTTGTTGACATCTGTGGAGCTGTCATTTCAGAGTTGTTGACATCTGTGGAGCTGTCATTCCAGAGTTGTTGACATCGTGGAGCTGTCATTCCAGAGTTTGTTGACATCTGTGGAGCTGTCATTCCAGAGTTGTTGACGTCTGTGGAGCTGTCATTCCAAGTTGTTGACGTCTGTGGAGCTGTCATTCCAGAGTTGTTGACGTCTGTGGAGCTGTCATTTCAGAGTTGTTGACGTCTGTGAGCTGTCATTTCAGAGTTGTTGACATCTGTGGAGCTGTCATTTCAGAGTTGTTGACGTCTGTGGAGCTATCATTCCAGAGTTCAAATCAAATCAATTTTATTTGTCACATACACATGGTTAGCAGATGTTAATGCGAGTGTAGCGAATGCTTGTGCTTCTGTTCCGACAATGCAGTAATACCAACAAGTAATCTAACGTAAACAATTCCACAACTACTACCTTATACACACAAGTGTAAGGGATAAAAAAATATGTACATAAAGATATATGATGAGTGATGGTACAGAACAGCATAGGCAAGATGCAGTAGATGGTATAGAGTACAGTATATACATATGAGATGAGTAATGTAGGGTATGTAAACATAAAGTGGCATAGTTTAAAGTGGCTAGTGATACATGTATTACATAAAGATGGCAAGATGCAGTAGATGATATAGAGTACAGTATATACATATACATATGAGATGGAGTAATGTAGGGTATGTAAACATTATATTAAGTGGCATTGTTTAAAGTGGCTAGTGGTACATTTTTACATAATTTCCATCAATTCCATTATTAAAGTGGCTGGAGTTGAGTCAGTATGTTGGCAGCGGCCGCTAAATGTTAGTGGTGGCTGTTTAACAGTCTGATGGCCTTGAGATAGAAGCTGTTTTTCAGTCTCTCGGTCCTGCTTTGATGCACCTGTACTGACCTCGCCTTTTGGATGATAGCGGGGTGAACAGGCAGTGGCTTGGTGGTTGTTGTCCTTGCATGATCTTTATGGCCTTCCTGTGACATCGGGTGGTGTAGGTGTCTGGAGGGCAGGTAGTTTGCCCCGGTGATGCGTTCTGCAGACCTCACTACCCTCTGGAGAGCCTTACGTTTGTGGGCGGAGCAGTTGCCGTACAGCGCCGATACAGCCAACAGGATGCTCTCGATTGTGCATCTGTAGAAGTTTGTGAGTGCTTTTGGTGACAAGCCGAATTTCTTCAGCCTCCTGAGGTTGAAGAGGCGCTGCTGCGCCTTCTTCACAACGTGTCTGTGTGGGTGGACAATTCAGTTTGTCCGTGATGTGTACACCGAGGAACTTAAAACTTCGCACCTTCTCACTACTGACCCGTCGATGTGGGATAGGGGGGGTGCTCCCTCTGCTGTTCCTGAAGTCTCACAATAATCTCCTTTGTTTTTGAGCGTTGAGTGACATGTGTTTTTCTGACACCAACTTCCGAGTGCCTCACCTCTCGCCTGTTAGGCCGTTCGTCGGTTGTTGGTAATCAAGCCTACCACTGTAGTGGTCATCCGCAAATTGATGATGGAGGTTGTGAAGGGTGCATGGCTACCCAAATGACAGCTCCACAGACGTCAACAACTCTGGAATGACAGCTCCACAGACGTCAACAACTCTGGAATGACAGCTCCACAGATGTCAACAACTCTGTGTTTTGATGTCCTCACCCGCCTGTTCCGGTATCCCATAAAGCCTCAGGTTCCATCTGCGCTGGTATCTCTCTGCCTCGTTCACCATTTTGCTCCAGTTCAGCCACTTTCCTTTCATTTTCCTGGCAGGTAACTTCCACATTCTTCATGTCACTTATGATGTTTTTTTTTTTACTTCTTCAGAGACAAAGTCAACAGATTTCTTCATTGGCCTCAATTTTCACCTTATTCTTCCTATCCATGTCCTCCATGCCATCTGATCTCATCTATTTTTCGAAGTCAAAAGAATCACACCATTGTTTTGCATATTCAAGAAGTGACATACACTCTTGCCTTCTCATCCTTTTCTCGTGGGACTCGACTGGAGTGTCGGGGTCGTGAGGTAACGGCATGAGCCGAGAACTGTACGTGCGCAGGTTGTCAGCATTGTCCGTGCACATCAACGGTCCACCACCACCAACAGCAGCATTATTTTCCACAGTCACAATCTAAAGAGGAGTACCAAAGACCAGACCCTCTCAGCTGATGATTTCTCAATTTATTTTCTTTTTGATCCGGCCGTGGGAGTTTCCATGTAGACAAGCTAGTTCTTTAGCTAGCTAGCTTAGCTAAACTTTTAGCTAGCCAACATTAACTTGGCTAGCTAGCTAAAGCTTGGCTAGTTGATGTTGTTGCTAACTCAAGTTGACTTTTCACAACGCATCACCGGGGGCAAACTACCTGCCCTCCAGGACACCTACACCACCCGATGTCACAGGAAGGCCAAAACGATCATCAAGGACAACAACCACCCGAGCCACTGCCTGTTCACCCCGCTATCATCCAGAAGGCGAGGTCAGTACAGGTGCATCAAAGTTGGGACCGAGAGACTGAAAAACAGCTTCTATCTCAAGGCCATCAGACTGTTAAACAGCCACCACTAACATGAAGAGGCTGCTACCTACATAGAGACTCATATCACATTATCATTGGCCACTTTAATAAATTAATCACTAATCACTAGTCACTTTAAAGAATGCCACTTTAAACATTTCACTTTAATGTTAACATATCTTACATTACTCATCTCATCTGTATATACTGTACTGTACCTTATACAATCTATTGCACCTTGCCAATGCCGTTCGGCCATCGCTCATCCATATATTTATATGTGCGTACATACATTCTTATTCCATCCCTTTAGATTTGTGTGTATTAGGTAGTTGTTGGGGAATTGGTAGATTACTTGTTAGATATTACTGCACGGTCGGAACTAGAAGCACAAGCATTTCGCTACACTCGCATTAACATCTGCTAACCATGTGTATGTGACCAATACGATATGGAACGTCTATTCTGTAGATGCTAGCTGGCGAGCCTAGTCGGTAGGCCCAACAAAAATGCCCTATGCCCTAACCCTATGCTAAATTATCCAATAGAATTTATGTATCCAAAAAAAAGCTAAACAAATTGTATGGAAAACATACTTTCTCTCTCCTGTGTTGATGTTTTTAACCTCCAACATTTGTTTTATTTTCATTGTTTCTTGTCTGCATTTTGCTCTCGGCTCTTTGCGCACTGTTGCATGACATTAGTGTCAACACATGGACACGTTTGACGTTGTTATTTCGAGCGTGTTGGGAAAATATTGCAATGAACTCTGGATTGCTGATGTTATGTATTGGGCAATTGAGAGGCTTTGAAGCCACCGGTCGGCCATTATTGGCTCTCCCCAGTAGGAGCGGTCCTCCATAGCAATACATGCAATTCTACAGTTTTTCATTTCAATGTTTCCAAAGACAAAATTATATGTATTTAAGTATTTTTTGTTATTGTAGTGGGTACAGTAACAAACAATTTATTTTTATATATTTTATAATTTAAAAGTATACATGAAGGTTTATGTAATATAATAAATGTGGCAAAATCGAACGTAGACATTAATACATTTAAAAAAATTACAATGGTGGAAGTGTGCCAAGAAGGAGGAACAGTGTCTTTAACACAGTGCCCCCTATCAGTCATCTGGTGAATACATAAATCATTAGGATCTTGACACGATGCCTTCATTCCTAGGATAAATAACTGCAACAATGCTTCCCATCCAACAGTGAGTCTGTTCTTCTACAGTGAAACTCTTGCAAGGTGACATGATGGAATAAGAGTTCTGCCTTATGACCATTTTACATGCATTTATAAACCATTATTTAAACCATTATTCAAACCGTTATTTAAACCGTTATTTAAACCGTTATTTAAACCATTATTTAAATCATTATTTATACCATTATTTAAACCATTATTTAAACCATTATTTAAAGAAGCTTAATAGGCTTACAATTTTAACCATAACTTTTAACTGTGTCAAATGTTGTTGTTTTTTAAATTGATGGTTAAAGTAATTGACCCAAAATGTCAAATGCACCGTTAAATGATTAAACAATTAAAAAACATTTTTTTTATGTGAACCGTTTGTGAACCCGTTTTTGCCATTGGGCATCAGACTCCAGAGCCCTTTATCGCAGAGTTGTGTCAATGACGTGATCGTTTTTTAATTGGCTAAAATGTATTCTTGTGGTTTGTGCTGAAATACGGTGCGTTGAGATGCTATTGGAAACTTTTGTAACAAGCGTTTAACAAGCATTCGTTGTTACACCTCTGCAGTTACAGACTGCAATTACCACCCGTTGTTCATACAGTGTAACTATGAATTATTACAATTAATTACAAAACTTGTTACAGTTTTATTACATATGAACCAAAATATAAACACAACATGTAAAGTGTTGGTCCCGTGTTTCATGAGCTGAAATAAAAGATCCCAGAAATGTTCCATACGCACAAAAAGCTTATTTCTCAAATGTTGTGCACAAATTTGTTTACATCCCTGTTAGTGAGCCTTTCTCCTTTGCCAAGATAATCCATCCACCTGACAGGTGTGGCATATCAAGAAGCTGATTAAACAGCATAATAATTACACAAGTGCACCTTGTGCTGGGGACAATAAAAAAGCCACTCTAAAATGTACAGTTTTATCACAACAACACAAAGCCACAGACGTCTCAAGTTATGAGGGAGCGTGCTATTGAAATGCTGACTGCAGGCATGTCCACCAGAGCTGTTGCCAGAGAATTTTATGTTAATGTCTCTACCTTAAGCCGCCTTAACATCGTTTTAGAGAATTTGGCAGTACATCCAACCGGCCTCACAACCTTCAGACCACGTTTAACCACCCCACCCCGTGACCTCCTCTCCGGCCTCTTGGGGGGTCTGAGACCAGCCACATGGACAGCTGATGAAACAGAGCAGTATTTCTGTCTGTAATAAAGCCCTTTTGTGGGGACAAAACAATATTCTGATTGGCTGGGTGTAACAGTATAACTTTAAACCGTCCCCTCGCCCCGACACGGGCGCAAACCAGGGACCCTCTGCACACATCAACAACTGACACCCACGAAGCGTCGTTACCCATCGCTCCACAAAAGCCGCGGCCCTTGCAGAGCAAGGGGCAACACTACTTATAGGTTTCAGAGCAAGTGACGTAACTGATTGAAACGCTACTAGCGCGTACCCGCTAACTAGCTAGCCATTTCACATCCGTTACATGGGCATGGCTCCCCAGTGGGTGGGACTAACAAAGAGTCACTGACCAACAACCAAAATGAAACGGGGGTGGGGGGGTAGGAGGGGTTCTGAAAGACACTCATGGGTGTGTCCACTGAAAGTTGCATAGCAACAACAACTGGGACCTAAAAGACAGCCACCGTGACACTAAATTTACAAAGAAGAGGCAAACAAAAGAAAAGCACAACACCAAACTTAAAGACAGGAAGAGAAGAAAGGTGGAGAAAAACGGGAAATCAGGAAAATCAGATCGGAGGATTGTTTTGTCTAGAAATCAAAATTGGGAGAGACAACTAAAAGAGTTGACCCACCATATCTATCAAGACAACTGGAGCACTGGGCCAGACACTGTTAAATATCACCTGGGCCAGACACTGTTAAATATCACCTGGGCCAGACACTGTTAAATATCACCTGGGCCAGCACAGCTGAAACACCTTCCTACTAACACATACTGACTAATTAGGTGACACCAATTGGTGCGCCATACATGCTAACGAGTTATACGTGCTAAAGTCCAACCTCAAAACATAAATGGAAAAACCAAAGCCTGTAACACTAACTATCAGAATACAGGAACAAGACCAGAAAGAGAGGATTCTGGAGGGAGATGGAGGGGTTGTGTTCATCACAGGAGACAACGTATACCACTCTCCATATGTACCCAGCTCCTCCATGACTCTCTCTTTCTCTTTCTCTCTCTCTCTCCTTCCATCTGGTCCTCTCTCCTACCGTCCCTCTGGTCCTCTCTCCTACCGTCCCCTCTAACTTTGTCTCCAATTCTATCTCTGTATCTGTTCCCCTTTCTCCCTATGCCCCTCTCTCTGTCTCGCCTCTCTCTCTCTCTCTCTCTCTCTGTATTTACATTGCCAAAGCAAGTGAAATAGATAATAAACAAAAATGAAATAAACAATATAAAATTAACAGTAACCATTACACTTAAAAAAAGTTCCTAAAGAATAAAGACATTTCAAATGTCATATTATGTCTATATACAGTGTTGTAACGATGTGCAAATAGTTAAAGTACAAAAGGGAAAATAGATAAATATAAATATGGTGTTTGTGGCAACAGGTCACAAATGTTGATGCTGTGATTTTGCACACTGTGCTATTTCACCCAATAGAATCAACATTTGATTTGTTTTCGAATTCTTTGTGGGTCTGTGTAATCTGAGGGAAATGTCTGTCTCTAATATGGTCATACATTTGGCAAGAGGTTAGGAAGTGCAGCTCAATTTCCACCTCATTTTGCGGGCAGTGTGCGTCTCTCTCTGTCTCTCTGCAGTGTGTATGTTGACTGAGCTAGCTGAGGGAACTGCAGGACCTGCGGTATCCATGACAATGCCAAAATTAGGACTTCATTAATCATTTAGAAAGGATTTTTGTATTTTTTTTATTGGGGAAAGAATCTCTCACAGTTTGGAGTGAGAGAGGAAGAGAGAGAGGGACAGAGAGGGAAATATTTTTGCACTTGCATACTTCTCAGTGAGGTGGTCAATCACTCTCTCCATTTAACATAGGTGGCAGCAGTTAGTGGCTATCCCACCTGTGTGTTATAAAGATAAAGTTAGCGGTTAGTTAGAGGGCTAGCCCACCTATTTTAAAGTTAGCTTTTAGCTATTATCGGCTAGCCCATCTATATGCACATCACTAAGGAATTAACATGGTCCACACACACACATACACAGTCGTGAAGAAGACATGACAGCAGACCTGTCATGGGCCCTCAGATCCTCATAAAGTTCTACAGCTGCACCAGTGAGAGCATCTTGACTGGCTGCATCACCGCCTGGTATGACAACTGCTTGATCGCAAGGCGCTACAGAGGGTGGTGCGTAAGTCCCAGTATACCACTCGGGCCAAGCTTCCTGCCATCCAGGATCTTCATACCAGGCGGTGTCAGAGGAAGGCCATAAAAACTGTCAAAGACTCCAGCCACCCTAGTCATAGATTCTTCTCTCTGTTACCAGCACGGCAAGCGGAACCGATGCACCAAGTCTGGAACCAACAGGACCCTGAACAGCATCTACCCCCCAAGCCATAAGACTGTTAACGAGTTAACCAATAGCTACCCGGAGTCTCTGCATTTTTCCATTTTGCACTAACTCTTGACTCATCACATATAGATCTGCTGCTGTTTGTTATCTATCGTGTTGCCTAGTAACTTTATCCCTACCTATGTGTACATACGGTATCTACCTCAATTACCTCGTACCCCTGCACATTGACTCAGTACTGGTACCCCGTGTATATAGCCAAGTTATCATGCACTCAGTACTGGTACCCTGTGTATATAGCCAAGTTATCATTGACTCTGTACTGGTACCCTGTGTATATAACCAATTTATCATTGACTCAGTACTGGTANCAGTACTGGTACCCTGTGTATATAGCCAAGTTATCATTGACTCTGTACTGGTACCCTGTGTATATAACCAATTTATCATTGACTCAGTACTGGTACCCCATGTATATAGCCATGTTATCATTGACTCAGTACTGGTACCCCGTGTATATAGCCAAGTTATCATTGACTCAGTACTGGTACCCCGTGTATATCATTGACCCAGTACTGGTACCCTGTGTATATAGCCAAGTTATCATTGACTCTGTACTGGTACCCNGTACTGGTACCCTGTGTATATAGCCAAGTTATCATTGACTCTGTACTGGTACCCCGTGTATATAGCCAAGTTATCATTACTCAGTACTGGTACCCTGTGTATATAACCAAGTTATCATTGACTCAGTACTGGTACCCCGTGTATATAGCCAAGTTATCATTGACTCAGTACTGGTACCCCGTGTATATAGCCAAGTTATCATTGACTCTGTACTGGTACCCCGTGTATATAGCCAAGTTATCATTGACTATATCATTGAATATAGCGTTACTCAGTGTGTATTTTTTCCTTGTGTTATTATTTTTCAATTATTTCTCTATTTTTCTCTCTGCGTTTTTGGGACGATTCTGTAAGTAAACATTTCAGTGTTAGTCTACACCTGTTGTTTACGAAGCTTGTGGCAACCAATATTTGATTTGTGCGTTATCATGGTAAAGATAGCAGTTAGCCATTAGTGGCTGTGTGTGTTATCATGTTAAAGTTAGCATTTAGCTGTTAGCGACTAGCCCAGTACCTGTGTGTGTTATCAAGGTAAAGTTAGCGTTTAGCTGTTAGCGGCTAGCCCAGTACCTGTGTGTGTTATCATGTTAAAGTTAGCATTTAGGTGTTAGCGGCTAGCCCAGTACCTGTGTGTGTTATCAAGGTAAAGTTAGCGTTTAGCTGTTAGCGGCTAGCCCAGTACCTGTGTGTGTTATCAAGGTAAAGTTAGCGTTTAGCTGTTAGCGGCTAGCCCAGTACCTGTGTGCGTTGCCGTGGCTGCCAGGCCTCTTCCAGAGCGTAGCTAACGAAGGGTCCACTGCAGACACAGCACTCCAGCATGACAGGGCTAGCCAGCTGGTGGTTGGTGCTCACCCCCCAAGGACCGCCCCCAAGGTGCACTTCAGACTCCGCCTCCTTCTGCTTAGCATCGCCGTGGTGACGGCTCAACATCTTCCACTTCCTGACCTGCAGGACCGAGACAATACACAAACAAATCTTTACTTCATACATTACTATTTAAAATATTTTAAAAACATCTATGCATTTAAATGTTAATACAGGCTACCTCCCTAATGGCACCCTATTCCCTACATAGTGCACTACCCCTATAGGCCCTGGTCAAAAGTAGTGCACTACTCTATAGGCCCTGGTCAAAACTAGTGCACTACCCCTATAGGCCCTGGTCAAAACTAGTGCACTACCCCACTATACCACCCTATAGCCTTGGTCATATATCAGAACTAAACATAATAAGAAACTACCCTATAGGGCGCCCCTCTGGTCAAAACTATGACATACACCCTATAGGCCCTGGTCAAAATAACTAGTGCAGACTACTCCCATATAGGCCTCTGGTCAAGCACAAGTTGGTGCACTCACTCTTATACCATATTCTAT
>NW_019946327.1:8914-13592 GCF_002910315.2 Salvelinus sp. IW2-2015 | reverse complement strand
GGTTATTTGTTTTTCATTGCTCTGTTCTTCTTTTATGTTACCTACCAACATGGACTCATTGGAATATGTCAAGGTAAAATTGTGACATTTAACCAGTGTAGTTATATCACCCCAGGCTGACATATGTCACTTACAGTATGGTTAGTTAGGGACAAGTTAGGGACACTGCAACCTCCAACTAGAACCACATTTCTCCTGTGTCACTGTTACACCCATTATAGTGGCACATAACTTGAGGTGAGATATTACTTGTTAAATATCAACATTCAGACATATTTTCAATGAGATACAGGTAATTGACGAAATAAAGGAAACACCAACATAAAGAGTCTTAATAGGACGTTGGGCACCACGACCCACTAGAACAGCTTCAGTTGACCTTGGCATAGATTCTACATGTCTAGAACTCTATTGGAGGGATGTGACACCATTCTTCCACAGCAAAATTCCATAATTTGGTGTTTTGTTGATGGTGGTGGAAAACACTGTCTCAGGCACCGCTCCAGAATCTCCCTTAAGTGTTCAATCGGGTTGAGATCTGGTGACTGAGATGGCCATGGCATATGGTTTACATCATTTTCATTCTCATCAAACCATTCAGTTACCACTCGTGCCCTGTGGATCTTATGGGGGCATAGCCATGGTAGCCAAAATAATGGTCTGCCCAGCATTTTTATATATGACCCTAAGCATGATGGGATGTTATTTACTTAATTAACTGAGGAACCACACCAGTGTGGAAGCACCTGCTTTCAATATCCCTCATTTACTCAAGTGTTTCCGTTTGGCAGTTACCTGTATCTACAGTACCTTCAGTATAAGTTATATGTTGAGGAAAGTGAGACATATCGTCAGTGGTCAAAACATACTGTACATCTGTTATTCTGTAACTAGAATTCTAAAAATAAAAACATAATTAGCATTGTTCTCTGCATTTAAAAGCAGAATAGCAGGCTATGCTGTGCTAGCCTCTAAGTCCCTGCCACCCAGCAATGGCCTTTTACAAATGACTTTGGCCAGAGAGTAGATTCGTGACAAGGCGTCCGGTTTGAGATTCTTCGACCCGGGTCTATAGGTGAGGATAAACTGAAATCGGCTGAGAAAAGAGACCATCGAGCTTGTCTGGAGTTCAACCGCTTCGCCTGCTGGATATACTCCAGATTTTTGTGTCCGTGAAGCACTTGAAACGGTTGAGAAGCCCCCTCGAGCCCAGTGTCTCCATTCCTTCAATGCCATCTTAACTGCTAGGAGTTCACGATCCCCCACATCGTAATTCCTCTCGGCCGGGTAAGCCGGTGAGAGAAGAAGGCGCAAGGATGAAGCTTCTTGTCTTCACCCCTCTGAGACAGGACAGCTCCAACCCCAACCTCTGATGCGTCTACCTCCACCACAAAAGGTTCATCCGCCGTTGGTAGTGTCAGGATGGAGGCAGAGAGGATGCGCTGCTTGAGTCCCTGGGAGGCCGTCTCAGCTTCTCTTCCCCACAGAAACCTTGTGTTGCCACCCTTGGTTACAGCTGAGAGAGGGGCTGCCACCGAGCTGAAGTTCTTGATGAACTTACGGTAAAAGTTGGTGAAGCCCAGGAAACGCTGAACTTCCCTAACGGACTTGGGGGTGGGCCAATCCGCTACCGCCCCTACCTTCTTGGGGTCCATCTGGACTCGACCGGGTTCCACTATAAATCCCAGGAATTGTACTCGAGAGGAATGGAATTCACACTTTTCCGGCTTAACGTACAAATGGCTGTCTAGGAGGCGTTTGAGCACTTGTCTGACATGCTTGGTGTTTTCTTGAAGGGAGCTCGAAAAGATGAGATGTCATCCAAGTAAACAAACACGAAAATGTTAAGCATATCCCTAAGCACATCGTTTTATGAGCGCTTGGAACACAGCCGGGGCGTTGGTCAGGCCGAAGGGCATCACCAAGTATTCGTAGTGACCAGTAGGCGTGTTGAAAGCGGTCTTCCACTCGTCACCGAGTTTGATCCGCACAAGATGGTATGCGTTCCGCAGGTCAAGCTTAGTGAAGACCACTGCTTCCTGGAGCAGCTCAAAGGCTGTGGCCATAAGGGGTAGCGGGTAGCGGTTACGGACGGTTATGGCATTAAGTCCCCCGTAGTCGATGCAAGGACGTAATCCCCCGTCTTTCTTGGCCACAAAGAAAAACCCTGCTCCCGCTGGCGAGGTGGATGGACGCATGAGGCCTGCTGCCAGAGAGTCCTTGATGTAGGTATCCATAGCAGCTCGTTCGGGAGGAGATAGGAAAAGATCCGACCCCTGGGGGGCAGGTGCCCGGAAACAGGTCGATGGGGCAATCGTAAGGTCTATGGGGTGGTAGTTTGGTGGCCCTCTGTGCTAAATACCGGTTGAGGTCATGGTAACACTCGGGAACTCGGACAGGTCGATGGATTCTAGAGACTCGGGAGGGGAACTCGGGAACTTGGGAAGATACAAGTGGCTTGGCACGTAGGACCCCACTGCTTGATAGTGCCCACAGACCAGTCGATGTGAGGGTTATGGCTGTGAAGCCAGGGGTATCCAAGGAACGAGAGGGAACTCGGAACACGAGGTCAGATGAAAGTTCATCACTTCCTGGTGTTGGGAAACTGAAAGTCGCAAGGGGTAGTGACACGAGTGACAAGTCCAAATCCCAAAGGGCTTCCATCCAACGTAGTAACCCTTATGGGGTCACTTAGAGGTTCAGAGGGAACGCCATTCTCCTTCGCCCAGACACCATCCATGAAGTTACCTGCGGCTCCAGAGTCTACCAAGGCTTGAAGGGAAGCTCGTGGTTGTCCAGGAAAGGGTAACTGGAATGAGCAGGCGGGAGTTGGATGGATGGAGGAGGTTATGTTTCCCGTTACAGTCCTCCCAGGCCTGCACGGGAGAGTGCATTTTCCCTGGAGCCCGGAACACGTGGAGAGGAATGGCCCGGTTTGCCGCAATATAGACAGCATCGCTCCCTCATCCGGCGGTCTCTCTCAGCCTGGAGATGCGTCCAACCTGCATGGGTTCCGGTGGAGTCAGCGAGGATAAAGGTGGAGACTTTGGAGCTGGGACCGATAGGAGCTAGGGTGAGAGATCTACGGTTGAGCTCTCTCTCTCTCAGACGCTGGTCTATGCGTGAAGCCAACTGATCAGGGACTCGAGGTTGTCTGGTGGTTCCCGAGTGGCCAGTTCATCTTGGATGGTGTCGGAAAGACCCTTCAAAAAGCACACTGTGACGCCTCGTCGTTCCAGCACTCGCTGCTGCCACCGTGTGGAACTGGATGGCATAGTCCGTCACGCTGCGCCGACCTTGGCGGAGAGTCAGGAGCTGTTTGGCTGAGTCAGACCGCTGGTAGGACCTTGAAACACTCGCTTGAATTCTTCAGCAAGGTAGAGTTAGCTGGCACAGCAGGGACTTTTGGCATCCCACACAGCAGTAGCCCAGGCTAGGGCTTTTCCGACAGCAGGGTGATGATATATGCTATCTTGGACCGGTCGTTGGAACGACGAGGGTTGCAGCTCGAAGGAGAGAGAACATTGGGTGAAAAACCCCTTACAAACACTCGGATCACCTGAGAACCGTTGGGGAGGCGGCAGACGAGGTTCAGCCAGGGGGTTAACTGCCACGGGCACTTGAATCGATGAAACTGGAGCAGAAGCGGTTGCAGGAGAAAAGTTGATCAGAAATCTGCTTTATGGAAGTCATCATCTCCGACAGAAGTTGAGAATGTCCAGCCAGTAAGGCCTCTTGCTGAACCAGAGCAGCTTCGTGACGTTGGACAGTCCCCTCGTGGTGGGACAGCATGGGAAAAAAGTTCTGTGGTACTGGCTGCCTCTGGGTTCATATTAATGGCTCAGTGTTTCTGTCAGGACCCGGTGCGAGAAACAGTCACTTAATAATTGCAGAACCCAGAAGATGAGCAGACACAGCAGTACTAGAGATGGTGGTTTAATGAAAAATGGATATCCTCCAAAATACAACGAAAAATCCACAAAGTGGTAAAAAACAGCAGGGAAAAACAAACCTCAAAAGACTACTCAAATAATAAACAAGAACAAAACCAGAGAACCTCTGGAAAATCCAACAGAGAAAAGTCTATATAAAACAAGGCTTGGGCTGGGGCTGGGTGCTAACTTACAAACACTGAGCAAGGAACTAAGGAACAACAGGGTTTAAATACTAACAAGGGAATGACTTACAGGTGCAAACAATAATTGGAGCAAGAAAAACAAAGGTACAAAAAAGGTGCAAGGGGGACATCTAGTGAACAAAACCTAAACAGTCCTGGCCAAAACCTGACAATGGGTTCCTAGATCCTCAAAAAGTTCTACACCTGCACCATCGAGAGCATCCTGACCGGTTGCATCACCGCCTGGTATGGCAACTGCTCGGCATCTGACCGTAAGGCGCTACAGAGGCTAGTGCGTACGGCCCAGTACATCACTGGGGCCAAGCTTCCTGACATCCAGGATCTATATATAGGTGTGTCGAAATCCTCAAAAATTGTCAAAGACTCCAGTCACCCAAGTCATAGACTCTTCTCTCTGCTACCGCACGGCAAGCAGTACCGGAGCACCAAGTCTAGGACCAAAAGGCTCCTTTAACAGCTTCTACCCCCAAGCCATAAGACTGCTGAACAATTCATCAAATGGCCACCCGGACTATTACATTGACCCCCCCCCCACCATTT
>NW_019946327.1:0-5868 GCF_002910315.2 Salvelinus sp. IW2-2015 | reverse complement strand
GTTTTTACACTGCTGCTACTCGCTGTTTAATATCTATGCATAGTCACTTTACCCCTACCTACCTACCTCGACTAACCTGTACCCCTGCACATTGACTCGGTACCGGTACCCCCTGTATATACAGTAGCCACATTATTGTTATTTTATTGTGTTACTTTTTATTATTTTTGACTTTAGTTTATTTGGTAAATATTTCCTTAACTATTTATTGAACTGCATTTTTATGGGCTTGTAAGTAAGTATTTCACGGTAAGGTCTACACCTGTTGTATTCGGCGCATGTGACAAATAATGCTTGATTTGATTTGAGAGTCCAATTGTGGCAAGCTTTACAGCACTCCAGCAGACGCGTGGCATTGTGCATAGTGATCTTAGGCTTGTGTAAGGCTGCTCGGCCATAGAAATCCATTACAGGAAGCTCCTGACGAACAGTTATTGTGCTGACGTTGCTTCCAGAGGCAGTTTGGAACTCGGTAGTGAGTGTTACAACCAAGGACAGATTTTTACGCACTACAGTACTCTGTGGTCCCGTTCTGTGAGCTTGTGTGGCCTACCACTTCCTTTCTGAGCCGTTGTTGTTCCTAGACATTTCCACTTCACAATAACAGCAGTTGACCGGTGCAGATCTAGCAGGGCAGAAGTTTGACGAACTGACTTGTTGGAAAGGTGGCATCTTATGACGGTGCCACATTGAAAGTTACAGCTCTTCAGTAAGGCCAATCTAGTGCCAATGTTTGTTTATGGAGATTGCATGGCTGTGTGCTTGATTTTATACACCTGTCAGCAACAGGTGTGGCTGAAATAGCCAAATCTACTAATTTGTAAGGGTCTCCAAATACTTTCGTATATAGAGTTTATAACAGAGGGCAAACCTGTTTTTGTGTCCTCAAAACATAACAATAACAATACAGATGGAGAAAATAAACCTTTTCCCATCATCAATGTTTCTTTAAGAAAAAAACCTGCACTAAATACTGTACATCCCTGTACAGGAAACMTACAATTTGTAAGCAATTTGAAACAATTTGAAATGGCACAAAAGTCTGGCACGGACTCCATGGAAACCCAATTGGGTGAATTACCTTTCACTTTCATGGAAGAGGGAGCGACAGTCAGTCGCGCACCAACCAGTTTGTAGTGTGAAAGTCTTTTTGAGCTTGAAGTAATTCAGCTGTCTGGCGCCTGACGTTATAGGAGGTGTTTAGTCATGGTTCATTTCGACTCTGTTTCCTGCCTTTTGTAGAGCACTATCCCCGGGGATGAGCTAGTGAGAAAGTGAACGACCAAATGGAGAAGAAGCAAAGAGAAACAGAGAGATAGAAATAGATAGAGTGAGAGAGGAGATTGTCATTATTTTAATCCCAAAACAGAGCTCATCAACCTAGGGGCCAGGCTCAATCAGACATTCACCATTTGCCGTCCTCCTGTGATCTTGACACGCCAATAATCCCTAATTATGTACGGCCCCGCAATCACCAGGCTAATCTAATCTAGCCGCCTGCTTGCATCAATAGAGGCAACATCCCGGAGGAGGATGATTGAAGGTCAAATGTCCAGCTGACGGCTACATGTGGATTCAGTTACTCAGGTAACTATGGTGTCCTCTCTCGTTGTCGTTGGAAGGATATGACTGAAGCCTCTGAAGCAGAGAAAAAAGTTGTTTGATTTAAGTGAGAAATTAATTGCTCCGAGCACACTGAAGCAACACAAAATCTGATTTGATTTTCAGAATGATAGATCCTATAATTTACCCAGGAGGATCTATGATGAGCAGATTCTGAGTAAGTCCACTTGATCCTAATACCTGGTGGTCTTATATGTTACCATGTAAACACCTATGGATTGTGGTAAGTGTTATTTTTTTCTTTGAGTCTGTCATTTGAACCCATCTGACTACGCCTCTTTTCACACATGTTGGCTGTCTATCCCCTTTCCAGCTCATTGGGTCTCAGATTGTACCACAACAGAGCAGGGGTGGTTGGTCACGCCCCATCAATCACAGTTTGTCATGTGTCTTCGGTCCCTCGGAAGAGCGTGACAGTACTCCCTTGGCTGTCAAAGTGGAGGGGTGGATGGGGRTTTATCATTTGGAACAGAGCATGACGCGTTCACTGAGACGTTCAACCTTATTCAATCAAAATGGATATCCGGGTTTCCTGAAAAGGTCAAAACCAAATTCTTCCTGCATAGTGAAAAACTGTGTTTGTTGTGCTTGTTTTTGTTCCAAACTACATTTTTTGTTGAGTTGAGTACATGAAACAAAATGTGCGTGCTTGCAACATATGAAAAATGCTGTTTTGAACTTATCCTGGGATGCCAGTTAATCGCTTTTGTTTGAATGGGGCCCGTAGTTGAGCATCATTCATCTATATTGTACACATGGATGGTCGCTACATATAATATATCATTTTAAATGACGCAATTAGATTTAGTAGCAATGATATTCTTTACAGCAATATACTGGATATTGCTCATTATGTTTCCCTGTACCCTCTTTAGCATTTGTTAATATTTTTACTTTCCACAGTGTGCTCATCTATGATGGATAATTATAGTATGTTATGCATGTGCTATATCACGCGCAAATGTGTACTCATGTATGAATCGATTTGATGATATTATTACCCAAACTAGACCTCCCAATCCACCGAGACCATCCTCAGAGATTTGAAACGGCACGTCGAAATTCAGCACGCTCTGTAACTTTCCAAGCCAAACCCTGCTTATGTTGTAGACACTGTTGGAGGTTTATTAACAGGAAGTCTCTCAGCTGCCACACTAGTGATTACCAATTACCTTCTCTGCCAGTGTAGTGTAAGGCTGCAACTCTATTGGTTATGTCTATTATCTCAGTAATAAAATGTAATGAGGATTTGTTTGAATATTACTGTGAGACATTTGTAATCCTCTGGGTTCATGCTGGTGCCATCTTGCATACTAAGACGGAAGAGCAATTTCAATTTCGCCCGCTATTCGATTAAAAGAGCACATCGCTGGAGATTTGTCTCCCAACTTCACCTTGGATACACGCCCGTTGTTACATTTTCGTTCGCATTCCCATGAGAGAATTAAATTAGAAATGTACTCAGCGTTCATACATTTGTTATACTGTGATGAAGATTTATAGTTTCACTCAAACCGTCTTTTAGTTGGCATAATGGGACCTATGTCATCCAAAAAGTTATACTTTTGACTCATCTGTCCATAGAACATTCTTCCAAGAGTCTTGATGATCATCCAGGTGCTTCCAGGTGCTTTTTTAGCAAACTTGAGTCAAATTTTTGGACGAGACGGGTCTCATCATGTATGGCGAAAACCAAACACTGCATTCAACAGTAAGAACCTGATACCGACAGTCAAGCATGGTGGTGGTAGTGTGATGCTTTGGGGATGCTTTGCTGCCTCTGGACCTGAACAACTTGCCTTAATAGAAGGAACCATGAATTCTACAGGAGAATGTTAAGCCAGCCGTCTGTGAGCTGAAGCTAAAGCGCAGCTGGGTCATGCAGCAAGACAATGATCCAAAACACACAATCAAGTGTACATGAAAAGGGTTAAAAAGCAACACATTTGAAGTTTTGGAATAGGCCTAGTCAAGACCTAATCCCAAATTGAGATGTTGTGGCAGAACTTGAAAAGAGCAGTTCATGAACGAAACCTCACAAATGTCGCTGAGTTAAAGCAGGTCTGCATGCAAGAGTGGGKCAGAATTCCTCCACAGTGATGTGAGAGACTGATCAACAACTACAGGAAGCATTTGGTTGCAGTCATTGCAGCTAAAGGGGGAACAACCAGTTATTGAGTGTAAGGGGGCAATTACATTTTCACACAGGGGAATTGGGTGTTGCATAACTTTGTTAATTCAGTAAATAAAATAAGTATAATTTTTGTTGTTGTTTGTAAACTCAGGTTCCATTTATCTAATATTAGGTTTTGTTTGAAGATTTGATAACATTCAGTATCAAAAATATGCACAAATAGAGAAAATCTGAAAGGCAAATACTTTTTCACGGCACTGTAAGTGGTTTGCCCAGTTGGAGCTAAGGAACCTCCTGATGTTCTTCTCAGCACTATGAGGAGCTTTCAGTGCTGGCTTAATTCCCACCCAAGTCAYTGTTACATCTCAGTCCAGTTAGGGAGTCATTAAATAGATGTAATGTAGCTAGGAAAAGAATTCAGAAAATATCTGAAAAATCCCCCTGCTACAACTTGTTTACTGCTGTCTCAGGCGCTGCTCCAGAATCTCCCATAAGTGTTCAATTGGGTTGAAATCTGGCGACTGAGACACACACTTTAAACCCCCTATGCTCCTTTGAGACCCCTCTTTCAAAGTCACTGAGATCTCTTCTTCTAGCCATGATAACCAAAATAATGGGCAACTGAGCATTTTTATACACCCTAAGCATGATGGGATGTTATTTGCTTAATTACCTCAGGATCCACACCTGTGTGGAAGCACCTGTTTTAATGAGCTGAAATGTAAATGTAATGAGTCAATTTCCTAACAACTCTCAGTTGTTATGGAAATTCGATATTGAATATTTTTTCTACCCTTTAATCCAGCTCCTGAATCTATGCAAACCCCACATAATAGGAAGTTATATGTAGACACTGGTCCAGGATCAGTTCTTTGGTGGATAATATTTCTGCCAGGCAGGCAGACAGTAAAGCAGCCAAGGCAGGCTCTAGTTGAGTGTGCACCCCATTATAAGGGGAGCTTACGACTTTGTCTGCCTCCCTTTCTGAAGAGGTAACGCTCCAATAATTCTCATGCTGCCTCTAATTGAATACTACCCGCTTCATTTTCCCACTACTTCAGACTTATTGCACACACTTTTTTATCTTTCCCTCCTAAAAATGCTGTTCTCCTGAGTAACTCTYGAGCTGCTGCCAAGGAATACTTATATCTGTGGCCCAAGGATTCACTGTAGTCACGTATTCAATAGCATAATTGATTTTGGGCTTCACTGATGCATAGCTAGAAATGCTTTCGGGAGGGGACAATTTGTCAWCTAGCCGTACAGATGTGAGGACGTCTCACAAATATGGCAATTATGTCAAGGGAGTAAAAGTAAAGTGTCTACCAAATGCATATATGTAAATTCAATTAAGGTGTGCCTTATAATATGTTACTCAATAATATTATTTTCATATATTCTTCATTAGTCCACATTTGATACAATCCCACAAATGTCACAATGCTAGATTTCATGACACATTGCTTTTAGTAACCTAATGCCCAAAGTATCATGATGATCTTTTGAACACATCTCTCTGATTTACATGAAAATAGATATTAGTGATGAAGACAAAATGGCGGATTATCAGTTTTTCATCCATCATATTTATAGCATAGTACACACAGCGAGGAACAAAGCACTATTAATCATGACTCATGTTGAATCCATTAGGATTTTCATTTCTTACTCCCTCTGGTTGTCTATATATAGGAGCTACCTACTTGTCTGGGTCTAGGCTTTCTTGATTGCTTATTGCCTCTCGCTTAAATGTCACCTCATTCAAGTGTCACACTCAGCACAGGTCAACGTGYCCAAGTCGCCCTGTTTTTGTTGCAATGTCATAAAGGGCGCTGCACCACGACAGTCCTTAGGTGGAAGCTACATGTATATTACTAGATACTTGCTATTGGGTTTGAAACATTATCTTAAATGATATCTTTAATGACTCTATTTTGTTGACTTGGTCATAAAATGTTGAACAGTGAGCTTGCCCCTATCATTCCCTTTGTTAAGTTTTTGATTAGCACAAGCTATTCAAACAATTACAAAGACAGACTCATAATCTACTCAAATCAAAGTTTATTTGTCACGTGTGCCGAATACAACCTTATAGTGAAATGCTTACTTGG
>NW_019946326.1:19687-32271 GCF_002910315.2 Salvelinus sp. IW2-2015 | reverse complement strand
GGGGGGGGGGACATGATCCTAGATCAGCACTTAATACTCTGAGATTGTTTTTGATTACGAGCCCTGATCTGTTTGTGCCTTACAGCCAACACCTGTGTTGTTGGTTGGTTGGTTGTTGGTCTGGTTGGTTGGTTGGTGGTTGTGTGTTGGTTGTTTGTTTATAGCCAATGACCATGAAAGTGGCAAGACAGCACTAACGATCTGGACCAGGCTAAGAATCATAGTGGTGAACACCAGACTAATTTAGTTGAGGTTAGGTGTCCCATGCAGTGCTAATCTTTATTTTTAAAAATTGTATAGATTGCCAGCAAATACCTTCTGGTATATTTGGGAATTTTGTTGTTTTTGTTGTCCTTGAATTGAATGCTAGTATACTACTGCAATAACTCATGGACAAACGCCACCTTGAATATAATTCTTAAAATAAAATACTTGACTCAGAGTATTACGAATGCCAAAAGAATGCAACCCGGGCTCATGTAATGTCATTGTGAAAACCTCAGAGATCTTCAGATTAAAATCAGGATATTGCTTTGGATGTGGAAGCTTCTAGAACAATACTCCAGGATAGTGCTCATATTTAGCCTATCTATCTGAAACTAGACATAATATTAGTCTGTGGTTAGAGAGATTATTTTACATTTTTTAAATATTTTTTATTAAACATGTAAAACAGTATGAGTATCCAACCCACTTCATTGCCAGCGTGAACTGCAATCAGTTCTTATGCCAGCGAACGTGAAATCAGTTCTTAATGCCCAGTGAACTGAATCAGTTCTTCTGCCAGCTGAACTGCAAGTCAGTGATCTATGCCAGCTGAATTGCTGCAGTCAGTTCTTATGCCAGCTGAACTGCAATCAGTTCTTATGCCAGCTGAACTGCAATCAGTTCTTATCACTGAACTGGCATCCAGTGTCTTTATGCCAGCTGAACTGCAATCAGTTTCTTATGGCCAGTTGAACTGCAATCAGTTTCTTAGTTAGTCTTGATATTTGGTCTGCAATTCAGTTCTTGATATCTGCTAAATCAGCTCTACTGCCAGCTGAATGCAATCAAGATTCTTATGCAGTAACTGCAATCAGTTCTATTGCCAGCTGAACTGCAATGTTCCTCTTATGAGACTCATAGAAGGTCTGATTATTAGACAGTTACCTGGATGAAATATCAGTTTTGTCTCTTAATATTGAAGTACTATTGCGTGAACTGCAATCAGTTCTTAGCTCAGCTGAAAGATCGATCTAAGTGCAGTATTCCGCGGATAAATGCAGCTATCTCTATGCAGCCTGAAGGCAAGTTAGAAGATATGCAGTTGTGTATGAAGTGAACTGCTCAATGCAGTTCTTATCCAGCTGAACTGCAATCTAGTTCTATATCCAGATGAATGCAATCAGTTCTAGTGCAAGCCTGAACGCAATCAGGTCTCTATACTGCAGCGAACTGAATCAGTTCTTATGCCAGCTGAACGAGCAATATTTTGATTTATGCCAGCTGAACTTGCAATCGTGTTATGAGCTGACAAGCGGAGCTTTAGATCAGCTGTAACTGCAAATCCATCTTACGTATGCAAGATGAAATGCAAATTACAGTTGCTTTATGTAATCTACATGCTGAACTGGCAACATAGTTCTATAGTGCCGTGAACTGCAATCATGTATCTTATGCATGGCGAAGCTCTAGAATTCATTCTGCTTATGCCTGAAAGCTGATCTGAGGTTAATTATGCCAGCTGAAGCTAGACATGCAGTCGTTATATGCCTTATATGCTGCGGCATGCAATTCAGTTTATCTTGCCACTGACGTCACATATTTCATAACAGCTGAAATCATCTATTTCAGCTGACTTCAATACGTTCTATAGTGCCATGTCTGAACGCCAGTTCCTATATGGCGCTGTGACTGCAATCAGTGTTTATGCGGATAATGGCAGAGCAGTTACTAGTGCATCGGTTCGGTGAACGCTCTCTATATGACATGACGCAATCAGTTCTTTACGAAGCAATCATATCCAGTGACAAGCAGCCTTGTGGTGGTTCTCCTCGCATCTGTACATTAGAGCCATACAGGCTGCTGTGGTGGTCTCCTGATGGCTGGTCTGAGCCTTACAGGGCAGCTTGGGTGGTTCTCCTGATGCTGGTCTGAGCCATTACAGGCGTGCTTGTGTGGTGTCTCCTATGCTGTCTGAGGCATTACAGGGCAGGCTGGTGTGTCGGGTCTCCTGATTGCTGTCTGAGCCATTACAGGCATCTGGTGGTGGGTTCTGATCTGCGTCTGAGTGGCATCGTTACAGGGCTGGTGGGTGATGGGTTCTGATGCTGGTGGTAAGTCTGTTACAGAGCTGCTGGTGCAGTTGGTAGTTCTCGTGCGTGGTGCGATAGATTCTGTTAGCAGGTGCTGCTGTTGTTGACCGGTGAATAGAAAGTTAGATGGACAGGTTGTATGTTTTCGTGATGTACAGATAGGACTGGTAGGTAGGCGAGCCTGAATAGTCGTGGAGAGAATTTAGAGCTCGGTCGATAGAGAGAAGGAGGTTGGCATTGGTCTTTGGTAGTGTTTCCTGGATGACATGGGATGTAGTTACGCTCGCTGTTTGGGCTGCTAGGTGATAAGGGTGCCCTGATGTCTGGGCTCCGCGTAAGTTAAACTGGTTTACAGGGATGCATTATGTATTGGGAATCTTCGATGATGGACTTTAAATCGGGTGGTATTTTCTCGAGGTTCTGATAGAAAATATAGTGAATATCCTGATCGCCTGGCTGGTAGTATGTACAAGAGCTGCTGGTGATGGGTCTCCGCTGATGCTCAGGTGTAGTCTTTTTTAGAGCTGATGGTTAATTTGGTCGAGCTGGTGGTAGATTCTGTTACAGGGGCTGGCAAGTGATGGGGTATTTCCTGAAGTTGTTTGTGTGTAGTGTATGCGATTGTGCTGCGCATATTTGGTTCGGGTCAGGTTAAAGCAGGGGCTGCTTGGTGATCGGGGCTCTCCTCGCACTCCGCCTCGTGTTATAGTGTTAAGAAGAGGTGTGGGTGTGAGGTGTCTAAACGCTGAATAGCTGTAGTAGAGAGTTGTTTATCGGTTTATGAGATAATAGACGTCGATACAATGTGAGTATATGATCGCATAGAGGTGGGTAGTCTGTTAGGAGTGTTCGCATGTATAAGAGAAGTATTATGTGTGTTGTACCTTTGAGTCGCCGAGTTTGTGACTCGGCGTTTGCGCTGATGCAACCGCTGGTTAGAGTCTAATATACATGGAGCTTGCTGGTGGTGGTTTCGTCAAGTTTATGATTAGTTATCGATTAGACTACGTCAATTGATATGTGGTGGTGAGTCTGTTACAGGGGCTGGGCTGGTGGTGGTGTTGATGCTGGGTGGGTAAGTCTTGTAAGAGTGCTTGGTCAGATAGGAGAGTATACTCGGGGGTGGGCTGCCGTGAGAAGATTCAGCTATCTTGTCATATAACAGAGCTGCTTGTGGTGGGTCATCCTGATGCTGAGATGGTGTCGTTAAGGGCTGCTGGTGATGGGTCTCGCTGATAGCTGGTGGTAAGGGGTCTGTTCAGGGCTGCTGGATTGATGGGTCTCCATGATGCTGGGTGGTAGTTGTTCAGAGTTGCATGGTGATGGGTCTCCTGTATGGCTGGTGGTAGTCTGTCTCAGAGCTGCTTGTGGGGTGGGTATAGTGATTTCTTTTGCCCTTACTATTGGTGGTTGAGTCACTGTTGTAAAGGTCATGCATGGATGATGTGTCACGTTTTTTTGTGCTTAAATATATGCCACATATTTTCGAAGCCCCCAAACCTCTCGTGATTTCTACTGTGATTGGGTGGGTTTGTAGATCTGAATGTTAGAGGTAGTCTGTTAGGGGGATTGTGGTGGGTGTGGGGTGCTCCTGATGGGGTGGGTGGGGTAGTCTCGTATATCAGGGCTGGGGTAGAGGTGATCAGTGGTTCTCCTGTGCTTGGTAGGTAGTATGATTAGGTGCTTGATGGTGGAGGGTCTCTAGAATTTCAAGGTATGGATTGTTTCGGCGTGGAAGTTGATTTGTGGTAGGTCTCCAGATGTTTGAGTAGGCTTGTTTACAGAGCTGTGGGTGATGGGTTCCTGATGCTGGTGTCAGTCTGTTACAAGCTGCTGGTGGTGGGTCTCCTGATTGCTGGTGTTAGTCTGTTAGCGAGCTGCTGGTGATGAGGTTCCTGATGCTGGTGGTAGTCTGTTACAGAGGGCTGCTTGTGGTGGGTTTCCTGATGCTGTGGTAGTCTGTTCAGAGGCTGGCTGGTGATGGGTTCTCGATGCTGGTGGTCGTCTGTTAACAGAGCGGCTGCTCTTGTGTTGGCTGGTGTATAGTATCAATAGCTTGCGTGGTGGGGTAGGTTACTGACTGTACTGAGGCCTACGATGGTTGTAGGTTGAATGGTCCTTACACTGGTGAGTCTAGGTGGTAGTCTGTTACAGAGCTGCTGGTGGATGTGGGTTTCGCTGTATGCTGTGGTGTTGTTGCGTGAGTGATAGCTAAGGGTGTTATTAGGGGAAATTCTTGATAGAATGTATAGTTGTGGTAGGTTCTGTTATAGAAGCAGTTAGCTTTGGCATGGAATAGAGGTGTGTGTCTGATTGTCTTCGGCTAGGTTTGAGTTATGCTTGTGGATAGGGGGCTTAGTTGGTTGATTATAGGTGACTATTGAAGTTGCTTTTTATGTGGTGAGAATGTATAAACTGTTGGGAGGTATGTGGTGATGGAGTTCTACCTGATGCTGGTGATTGAGTTCCTGTTTACATGTTGCGTTGATTGATTGGTCTAAACTGGTTGCTGGTGGTCGAGTAGTATCTATGGTGTGTGGAATACGTAGATAGTGAGTCATATGGTCGAGGGATAGGCGGTTGTGATATAGAGGCAGGCGTATTGTGTCAAATCTGGGACAAGAGAGAGAAAGAGGAGGCGCGTGTAGTAGGAGACTGAGGGGAGAGGGGGAGGGTGTAGAAAGAGATAAGTAGCGAACAGAGACATGGGTCTGGAGAAAGATGAGGGTATTGGGTTTAAATATATTGGGGCTCTGATACTCGAACTAGATAATTTTTGTTCACCTCCGATAACGAAAATAAGGCGAGAAAACTAATATTGTAATTCCTCTGATAAGGTAATAGACTAATGTTTAGAGATATAAGAGACTTGGTCTTTGATAGGTGTCAAGTCAGTCAGAGGGCCAAGCCTTGTATCGCATCTCATGGATAGTGAGTTCTAGTACTGTCTGCCATAGGGTCGGCCTTGGTTGGCGTAAGGTTAGGGCTGAGTTGAGTCATAGCTAGCCATGTCAGCTGCTATGCCGGTTCGCGGTCAGTCTGCAAGCCAGTCAGCAATTGTCTAGTCCATGTCGGCATTCCAGGCAGGTCTGGCAAACTATGCTCAGTCGTCGCTTAGAAGGTCAGCAGGTACAGCGCTAGCGGATAGCCTCAGGCCGCAGTAGGTCTATGGCACAGAAGAATAGTAGTAGATGTCAAGCTAGCAAGTAACAGTGTCGTGAGTTCAGCTCATAGTGTCTGCAGCTGCCCTAGATAGAAGTCTGACCAGCTAGCCAGTGCCAGCATCCATCAGTGCCAGGGTAGCTCAGTCGAGTACACTTAGAGCCATTTCAACGCAGTATAGCTATAGACAGTTCAGGGTCTCGTGCCCCATGTCGTAAGCCAGTAGACAGAGTCACTAGCTCAGTAGGCAGTTTCAGATCAAGAGATCAGACAGTTGCAGATACAGATAGAACGTGGGTCGGAGCTCAGTAAGAGATTATTACAGCACCAGTAGCAGAAGTGTCAGACAGATAGTTTAGTTCACACCTAGCTGGTGCGTAGCTTTTGAGTCAGTCAGCCAGCTAGCCAGTCAGACCAGCTAGCAGTCAGTCAGCAGTCGGACGAGCCAGTCAGCAGTGCAGTTCAAGGCTTATTTTATTATACCTGAGTTATCACAGGGATCTTCTGGGGGGCAATTTTCTCTCCAAGACTTTGTCAATTCAGTTAATTTCAGCAGGGCTCTTTATTATAATTTCATTTAAACAATCTGAAGTTACACATGTCTCTGCAATTATTTTTTAATATTAGTTCTACAGTAATCTCTGCTCAGACCAGAAAGTTTGGTTTTTAAATGGCCAGTCATTCTACTCAGATTCAGAGAAGTTTTGTTTTAAAAGGCCGAGTAATTTTCTAAAATATACGAGAAGACATTCAAAGTTATTGAGCTCCAAACTGTCAAACGCGGAGTAGTTTGGAGCAGTTTGAGCTAAAGCTTTGAAGTCCTCTCTGTATTTTGGAAGGATGTAACTAAAACTAGTGGGATATACAAAGCTGTTATATCGAGCTGTTCGATATAGATTCTGTTGATAAAGAGTGTGAATATAGAGCTGTGATTATAGAGCTGTGATATAGAGCTGTGAATTATAGATGCTGTTGATATAGAGCTTTGATTATAGAGCTGTTTTGATATAGGTATGCTGTTGAATAGATGCTGTTGAATATTGCGCTGTTGATATAGACTTTTGGGTTGGCCTTGTTGATATATAGAGCTGTTGATATAGAATTTGTTGATATAGTCTTTATGATATATAGATATTTTGATATATAGCTTTGATGTAGACGCTGTTGATGTAGAGCTGTATGATGTAGAGCTGTTGCATTTGTTGGATTTAATTGATATATAGATGACGTGTATTGTGCTAAATAACAGAATTTGACTCTGTGAGTTAGACGTACTATGTAGCTAGCTAGAGCTGTTGCTAAGTTGATTCAGTGTAGGGGGTGGGTTGGTATGGTCTAGCAGCTTGATGTCGAGGATGCTGCTCTGGTGGTATGTAGAGGCGAGGTAAAAAGCTTTGTAACTCTGGATGAACAGTTGAGTTAGAGCTAGGAATTCAGATGTTTGTTATAAAAAACGCTAGACCAGTTATATGTTAGATAACACTTTAGTGGACATAGCGGGACTAGTGAGTAGAGTACATCAGACCAAGGTGCGCAGCAGACTCCAGAGGGGCTGTTTAGAATGTAGACTAATCATGAGATAGAAGGACACTCGAGGTGCTCTTACATAGACATACGAACGTACGACAATCGGATAAGTTATGTGTTTGGAGTTGATTTTGTGTAGAGTGACGTTGGGGCCTGTATAAGTTGGGCTAAAAACACAGCACTTAGAACTGTGTTGGGGTGTGTGAAAAGTGTTATGAAATGTTTAATCTCAATTGTATATTTTTGTTAGTTTGATATTGCGTGGTAGAGTTTCTCTCACATGCTGAGTGCCGGGATAGAGATTTGATGGTCATAAGTGAGGAGTGCATGGCTAGAAAACAATCTGTATAAAACCAGATTTTGGCAACAGAGAAACGATAAAGAGTCCATATATGGATATGTGCCTAGTGTGGTTGGTGACACTGCGGTCAGAGAGCCTGAGTTGACTAGAATTAACAAAGAGACGTGGCAAAAAGTTGATAGAGTAGCCCTATACTATCAACAGTTCCATTTTTGCCTCCAGAGATTTTACGCACGATAGGTAGTTAGTACTGAGCGCGCTAGTTGGTGGTATAATAGAGGAGCTGCTGATGTAGAGCTGTCTATCGTTTTCCAGCAGAAAGAAGTATAGACTTTGTTTGCTTTCTCAAGATTTGTGCACTTGTGGAAGACTCTTCATCTACTATTTTCGATAAGACATCATAATCAGCCCAGAGAATAGATTAGTTCTAAAAGGACTTGAACTAAATCATGATATGGGCCAGAGGAATAATTTTTCTGACCCTCAAAGCTGAGTAACAGTCGAATTGCAATACCAATTGATATCTTCATCAACAAAAACTAGAATGATTTCCATCACTTCAATCTAACTTGCTATGGATACGTAGTGGACTAGCTAGATAAAGTGATAGCCGAGATACTAGCCTTTAGTATTGTAAAACTCTGAATGCCATACAGTAAACACCATGATAGATACGGATTATTATTATTGGATATACACTGTGCCGTGGGGCCATGCCAGCCTCAACCTACAATTCATCCAAGTTCTATGGCAGAAAACACTACGATGGGTAGGTACTTTGATTCCAAACTAACGACGAGAGGCGTATCAGGGAGGAGGGTGAAGGGCCCTCTGATGTGTCGGTGTCAGGAAAAATTCCTTCAACACTCCCCAACTAACAAAAAAAGGAAATGTTGTGGACTTCAGGAAACAGCAGAGGGAGCAAGCACACTATCCGACATGACGGGACAGTAGTGGGAAGGGTAGAAAGTCTTTTAAGTTCCTCATGGAAATCCATGGATACAAACTGAATTGGTCCACCCAACAAAGTCACAGCGTGGTGAGAAGAGGTCGCAGCAGCGCTTTCAACCTCAAGAACGAGGTTTTGTAAGAAATTTGGGCTTGATCAAAGCACTCACAAACTTGTACAGGCAGTCCTCCCCGTCCATATAATGCTATTCATTATGATTTAAAAGGCAAAACTGATAATCCTATGTCAGCACTTTTACTTTGACACTCTTTTTGACACACAGGCCCTAGATCAGACTAGYCCCCTGCCTTGGTTTTTACTTGCTCCGGTGTAGGTTTCCCAAAGCTTTACCGTTTCCGGAACCAGGCAAGGACCAGCCACCGCGCCATTGGTTCTGATTTACTATTCGGGTCAGCATGATAGTGTGAAAAAGGGGATAGGTTTCTCAGTACCTTTCCATTGCCAAGAGGCAGTTCTCCATGGTTCTGAGTCTGGTTCTGCTTGAACTTCTCCTGTAGCGTCTCAGCCAGCTGGCACAGCAGGAAGCCATTGTCCAAACGCTCCATGAAGCTCTCTGCTGTGATCTCCAGACCTGAGGTGGAGAGGGATGTGGAGGGAAGGAGACCCATTAAATATATGTTAATACTCTGAGATGCTTTTTGATTACGAGCCCATTTTATATATATAGATATATATATATATATAGATATATATATATATACTACCGTTCAAAAGTTTGGCACGTTGTGTTAGCTAATCCAAGTTTATCATTTTAAAAAGCTAATTGATCATTAGAAAACCCTTTTGCAATTATGTTAGCACAGCTGAAAACTGTTGTTCTGCTTAAAGAAGCAATAAAACTGTTCTTCTTTAGACTAGTTGAGTATCTGGAGCATCAGCATTTGTGGGTTCAATTACAGGCCAGAAACAAAGAACTTTCCTCTGAAACTCGTCAGTCTATTTTTGTTCTGAGAAATGAAGGCTGTTCCATGTGAGAAATTGCCAAGAAACTGAAGATCTGTGTACTACTCCCTTCACAGAACAGCGCAAACTGGTTCTAACCAGAATAGAAAGAGGAGTGGGAGGGCCCGGTGCACAACTGAGCAAGAGGACAAGTACATTAGAGTGTCTAGTTTGAGAAACAGAGCCTCAACTGGCAGCTTCATTAAATAGTACCCGCAAAACACAAGTCTCAACGTCAACAGTGAAGACGCAACTCCGGGATGCTGGCCTTCTAGGCAGAGTTACAAAGAAAAAGCCATATCTCAGAATGGCCAATGAAAATAAAAAGATTAAGATGGGCAACAGAACACAGACACAGGACAGAGGAACTCTGCCTAGAAGGCCAGCATCCCGGAGTCGCCTCTTCACCGTTGACGTCGAGACTGGACAGAGGAACTCTTCCTAGAAGGCCAGCATCCCGGAGTCGCCTCTTCACCGTTGACGTCGAGACTGGACAGAGGAACTCTGCCTAGAAGGCCAGCATCCCGGAGTCGCCTCTTCACCTTGACGTCGAGACTGGACAGAGGAACTCTGCCTAGAAGGCCAGCATCCCGGAGCGCCTCTTCACCCTTGACGTCGAGACTGGACAGAGGAACTCTGCCTAGAAGGCCAGATCCCGGAGTCGCCTCTTCACCCTTGACGTCGAGACTGGACAGAGGAACTCTGCCTAGAAGGCCAGCATCCCGGAGTCGCCTCTTCACCCTTGACGTCGAGACTGGACAGAGGAACTCTGCCTAGAAGGCCAGCATCCCGGAGTCGCCTCTTCACCCTTGACGTCGAGACTGGACAGAGGAACTCTGCCTAGAAGGCCAGCATCCCGGAGTCGCCTCTTCACCCTTGACGTCGAGACTGGACAGAGGAACTCTGCCTAGAAGGCCAGCATCCCGGAGTCGCCTCTTCACCCTTGACGTCGAGACTGGACAGAGGAACTCTGCTAGAAGGCCAGCATCCGGAGTCGCCTCTTCACCTTGACGTCGAGACTGGACAGAGGAACTCTGCCTAGAAGGCCAGCATCCCGGAGTCGCCTTTCACCTTGACGTCGAGACTGGACAGAGGAACTCTCCCTAGAAGGCCAGCATCCCGGAGTCGCCTCTTCACCGTTGACGTCGAGACTGGACAGAGGAACTCTGCCTAGAAGGCCAGCATCCCGGAGTCGCTCTTCACCCTTGACGTCGAGACTGGACAGAGGAATCTGCCTAGAAGGCCAGCATCCGGAGTCGCCTCTTCACTTGACGTCGAGACTGGACAGAGGAACTTGCCTAGAAGGCAGCATCCCGGAGTCGCCTCTTCACCCTTGACGTCGAGACTGGACAGAGGAACTCTGCTAGAAGGCCAGCATCCCGGAGTCGCCTCTTCACCCTTGACGTCGAGACTGGACAGAGGAACTCTGCCTAGAAGGCCAGCATCCCGGAGTCGCCTCTTCACCTTGACGTCGAGACTGGACAGAGGAACTCTGCCTAGAAGGCCAGCATCCCGGAGTCGCCTCTTCACCCTTGACGTCGAGACTGGACAGAGGAACTCTGCCTAGAAGGCCAGCATCCCGGAGTCGCCTCTTCACCCTGACGTCGAGACTGGACAGAGGAACTCTGCCTAGAAGGCAGCATCCCGGAGTCGCCTTTCACCTTGACGTCGAGACTGGACAGAGGAACTCTGCCTAGAAGGCCAGCATCCCGGAGTCGCCTCTTCACCTTGACGTCGAGACTGGACAGAGGAACTCTGCCTAGAAGGCCAGATCCCGGAGTCCCTCTTCACCCTTGACGTCGGACTGGACAGAGGAACTCTGCCTAGAAGGCCAGCATCCCGGAGTCGCCTCTTCACCCTTGACGTCGAGACTGGACAGAGGAACTCTGCCTAGAAGGCCAGCATCCCGGAGTCGCCTCTTCACCCTACGTCGAGACTGGACAGAGGAACTCTGCTAGAAGGCCAGCATCCCGGAGTCGCCTCTTCACCCTTGACGTCGAGACTGGACAGAGAACTCTGCCTAGAAGGCCAGCATCCGGAGTCGCCTCTTCACCCTTGACGTCGAGACTGGACAGAGAGAACTCTGCCTAGAGGCCAGCATCCCGGAGTCGCCTCTTCACCCTTGACGTCGAGACTGGAACAGAGGAACTCTGCCTAGAAAGGCCAGCATCCCGGAGTCGCCTCTTACCTTGACGTCGAGAACTGGACAGAGAACTCTGCCGTCAGAGACAGCATCCCGGAGTCGCCTCTTCACACCTTGACGTCGAGACTGGACAGAGGAACTCTGCCTAGAAGGCCAGCATCCCGGAGTCGCCTCTTCACCTTGACGTCGAGACTGACAGAGAACTCTGCTAGAAGGCCAGCCATCCGGAGTCCCTCTTCACCCTTGACGTCGAGACTGGACAGAGGAACTCTAGTATGCCGTGCTGGTAAAGGTTTGCCCTATCAGATGAATGCGTGAAGAGAATTTAAGCATGACTAAGCTGTGTGACTGAAAACACTGGTACGGTCTAAGACGAGGAAGAGCAACAAGACCACGTCTGACTGATAGTACGGCCATGTGAACAGCTCTAGCTGCATGCTCTAACATGACACAGTAGATAGATACGTTAGGACAATATGACAGCCCATAAGCCTATCCATCGCTGCATAAATGAACAAGTCAGACTTAATACAGGCCAGGAGGCATCTGATTCTGCACAGTAATGAGACACTCTCCAGAGCGTCTCTCTCTCACACACACACACACACACACCCACCACACACACACACACACACACACACACACACACACACACACACACACACACACACACACACACACATCACACACACACACACACAACACCACACAGATCAACATGTGGTATTTCTAGTTGACTGGCATCCAGACGACCATTCCTTCTTAGTTAAATCATTCTGACTGCAAATAGGAGGTGCAGGGGCGTCTAACTGTGGAAAAGAAACCAGGGGGACTTATCTGTCTTCATTCTATTTTTCTTTTGGTAGGAGAGAGGAGGGGGGCTGGAGAGAAGGAGGGGGGGGTAAGGGGTTTGGTAGGGGAGGAGGGGCTGGAGGAAAGGAGGGGGTTGGTTGTAGAGGGAGGAGGGGGCTGGAGGAGAAGGAGGGGGGGTTAAGAGTTTGGTAGAGGGGAGGAGGGGGCTGGAGGAGAAGGAGGGGGTTAAGAGTTTGGTAGAGGGAGGAGGGGCTGGAGAGAATGGAGGGGGGTTAGGGTGGTAGAGGGAGGAGGGAGGAGGGGCTGGAGGAGAGGAGGGGGGTTAAGAGTTTGGAGAAGGGAGGAGGGGGCTGGAGGAGAAGAGGGGGGTTAGGGTTTTGTAGATGGAGAGGGGGCTGGGAAGGATAGAGCAAACAAGGAGGGGTTAGG
>NW_019946326.1:11912-17112 GCF_002910315.2 Salvelinus sp. IW2-2015 | reverse complement strand
TTAATGAGTTCCAAATGTTGTAATTGATCCCAGAGAATGGAGGGAGAGACAGGGAGATGGAGGGAGAGACAGGGAGATGGAGAGAGAGACGGGAGGATGGGGGAGAGACGGGAGGATGGAGCGTGAGATGGAAGGGAGACAGGAGAGAGAGAGACAGGGAGTGGAGGGAGAACAGGGAGATGGAGGAGAGAGACAGGAGATGGAGGGAAGGAAGGGAGATGGAGGAGAGACAGGAGATGGAGGAGAGACAGGAGGATGGAGGGAGCGAGAGACAGGGAGATGGAGGGAGAGACAGGGAGATGGAGAGAGAGACAGGGAGATGGAGGGAGAGACAGGGAGATGGAGGGAGAGAACTTGGGAAATACCCTTTATTCCTGCCCTTATTCTCATGCAGTAACACTTTCTATTAACTATCCTTTAGATAGATACATCATTAGTAAATAAATAAACTATTAACAAATTATTTATAAATGTTGTAAAAGATTAGTGCATTATTAGCAACTATATTAGTTAAACGTTCACAAATCAATATATTTACTAATAATCTACTAGTTTTACAAACATTTATAAATAATTATAAATAATTAGTTAATATTTAGTTAATTATTTACTAATGACCTGGCTTATGTGAACGTGTTACCGTCCCCTCCCTCATAAGAGAACTGCTGCTTTCAAAGCAAATCTGAGATTTAAATTTTTTTATTTAACCTTTATTTAACTAGGCAAGTCAGATAAGAACAAATTCTTATTTACAATGACGGCCTACCGGGGAACAGTGGGTTAACTGCCTTGTTCAGGGGCAGAACGACATATTTTTACCWTGTCAGTTCTGGGATTCAATCCAGCAACCTTTCGGCTACTGGCCCAACGCTCTAACCACTAGGCTACCTGCCGCGCCAAAGTACATATATTACATGTCTTGTTTATTGAGGCCTTTTCAAACATATCTACAGGATTAAGAACAAAAAAAAAACGTTTAAATGAGAAGTAGGCATTGGTCTGTAGGCATTGGTCTGAAGCTGAAAAAGAAAGGAAATTCACATGAGCACCACAATGCCTACCAGCCATGCTATACCAAGGTTTTACAGCACCCAGCTTTAGCTTACTTTGACCTAAGTTGCTCTATTGTATTTCAATCAATGTGTAGGATTGCTTCGAATTCAAACCTTCTCAAAACAGCCTAACTCATACTCTTAGAGGAAGTGCTCGACAAAAAAAAAGAAGAAGTGATTTGTACCGCATCAGACTTGAATTTCAATACAGTGAAACTGAAAAGCTCTAATCAAATCCAGACATATTAATATGCTTTAGAACGATACTTCTGGTTTGGACTGGAAAGTGATTATTCTCGGGGATGGAACATTTGTAAAATACCAGGAAAATATTAAACTCTAGTCTGTAGCTTATTCCMTAGATGTTTGGGGTTGCTGATGAACCATGATGTGCAGGTATAATCAAAGTGACATTGGACTAGTGCACTTGCGAGTGTCTTTGTGGTAAATTGTGTTCTAAAGGCACTGCGCCTCAGTGCAAGAGGCTTCACTACAGTTCCTGGTTCGATTCCGTGATTGGGAGTCCCATAAGATCGTCGTCCGGGTAGGCAGTCATTGGTAGGCAGTCATTGTAAATAAGAATAGTTAAATAATTTTTCCACAGGTGGACTCCAATCAAGTTGTAGCGACATCTCAAGGATGATCAATGATCCTATCTGGATGCATCTGAGCTCAATTTCGAGTCTCATAGCAAAGGTTCTGAATAGTTATGTAAATAAGGTATTTATGTCTATTTCCACATTTTGTTACGTTAAAGCCTTATTCAAAAATMGATTAAATAAATACAAATCCTCATCAATCTACACACAATACCCCATAATGACATCACAATACCCCATAATGACATCACAATACCCTATAATGACATCACAATACCCTATAATGAGAAAACAAAAACAGGTTTTTAGAAATGTTTGAGGATCTGGGGACCCATGCCAAATCTTTTCAGTCTCCTGAGGGGGAAAAGGCGTTGTCGTGCCCTCTACACGGCTTTGTTGGTGTGTTTGGACCATGTCGCAATTGTAAATGAGAACTTGTTCTCAAATTGTCTACCTGGTTAAATAAACATGAAATAAATGATAGTTTGTTGGTGATGTGGAACACCAAGGAACTTGAAACTCTCGACCCGCTCCACTACAATCCCATTGATGTGAATGGGGGCGTGTTCAGCCCTCCTTTCCCTGTACTTCACAAGAATCACTTTATGGACACTATAGTCTCGTTTTAATCTGATGTCTAGAATTTGAGCTAGGTAGGTAGGCCGCAGAAAATACTCTGAAAACTAAATTGCTAACGACCCTCCGGTATGTTCTTCACGGTAAAGGCCGCAGGGCTCATGACGTTAGGCAGGGAGTGTATTGTGTATCTCCGATCAGGTCGATCAGGTTTGTGAATTTTCATTGACATTGGTTTAGATATGATGCTTTAACCAATGTCATACTATTGTGMGGGGGGGGGGGGGGGSAATCTTTTCCTTGTAATTGTCAAATCTAGACAGGAGATGAACGTTCTACATTGTAATGAATCATGAAGGAAGATATCATCATCAGTAGCTGATTATTTGCAAACTGGTTCGGGAGCACGAGGCCAGATAAACCGTGTGATGTATCTGTTTCCTGTATAGTCTCCTCTCCTCTCAGCCCCCCCCCCCCCTTCCCGGGGCTAACCAGACCACATCAGAGGCCAAACCTCATATCTCAGCTCAGCTGGCTACCCTATGCTAACAGATAGGGACTGAAAATGCACACGCACACACTTCTAACAGATAGGGACTGACACAGATGGGAAGAGAGTGTCAATATAGGGTCGGATAGGATCAAACGTAATATGCTGATTTGAAGCACTTCCTGGAATAGGAAGTGTTGAAAAATCAAGAGGCTAATAATAGCCATTATTCAATTAGGAGAAGGTTGCAAGGTGTGTGTGACACACTCAGGGGCGTACTGGCCGAAATGCTAGATGGGCTGGTCCATTTTAAGCCCAGTGGGCCTGTCTAATTATTATTATCTGGCTAATAATGAGGGCCTAAAGAAAAAAAAAATGGGCTGATGTGTTAGAAATGCCAGGGCCGATTTCTGGTCCCAGTCCGCCCCTGGACACAATCTCCATTCCAGACTCATTAACGATTGATTGGTAATGACCTTCAGATCAACAGGATAATGCAAGTCCCTTGAGAATCCATTCAATTTAAAGGAAATAGTGAATAATGGCTGAAGCTGATTAGGCTACAAAAGTATCTGCACAATAACTAACTAACAGCAAACAATAGGCCATCACCTGTGTTTAAGGTGTACACAACGTGGTGTAACACAGTTAGATTATTGTTTGTTGAACAGGATATGCTTTGGATAGCTTTGCAAATCAGACACAGCGACATCAAATTGCTTCCTGAACTACGATCAGTCACAGTTACAACCCCATGACTGAAACAGCCTGCAGACTGGTTTGGCTGTTGTATTTTTACAAACAGGTTTACCTTTACTTAGCACAATACACATGTTTATTAGATATCATGCCTCAGTAACCCAGCCTGGATCCCAAACAGAACATGCCTCAGTAACCCAGCCTGGATCCCAAAGAGACCATGCCTCAGTAACCCAGCCTGGATCCCAAAGAGAAGAGAAACATGCCTCAGTAACCCAGCCGGATCCCAAAGAAACATGCCTCAGTAACCACCTGAGTCCCAAAGAGACCATGACCTCAGCTAAACCCAGCCTGGATCCCCAAGAAATCATTGCCTTCAGTTAACCCAGCCTGATCCAAAGAGACCATGCCTCAGTAACCCAGCCTGGAATCCCAAAGAGCAAGCAGAAGTAAGAGTGGCAAGGAAAAAACTCCCTGGAAGAATGATAACCTTTAGAGGAACCAGACTCAGAACAAATGTTCTTACAATCGCTACACTGAGAGATTATACAGATACATAAATATAAAGAATGACAGCCAGCCACACAAGGCATTCTCAGAGCCCTACATTTAGCATTGTGTTGACCACATGTCCTCCATCCATGAGCAGTAGACCCAAACACATTACATACTTAGGATTTCACACTGTTATCTGGCAGAGGCGGTGGGGCAAGCGCGGGAGGGAGGCGCTGGGCTCCGCTACGGGAGTGGTGGGAGTGTGCTTCTTTGACATTATTGCCAATCAATAGTCTGCTGCGAAGAGAAATGTGTGTTTATGGCTGTGACGAGCGCGCGCGCGTGGCGTGAGTGAGATGTGAATTTAAAAAGAAGTTACCATGTTTAACAGAACACCGAGGTGTTCTTTAATGGAAGCCTCTCCCAACATAATCCAGGTAGAATCGAGGAATTCCCTCAGCGTCAGCTGTCTTAACCCCCTACTTTTTTCAATTTTTGTACTAACGACCATGCAACTGGTTTGAGTAAAGTATATTTCAAAAACTAAAAAGCATTGTATTTGGGACAAATCATTCACTTAAATCCTAAAGCCTTCAAACTGCTAAATATTCCAGTGGTGTAATTTACTTAGGTAAAAATATTTGAAGAAAGTACTACATTTTTTAGGTATTCTTGACTGTACTTTTACTATTTCTATTGTTGACAACTTTTACTTCCCCACTTTCCTAAAGAAAACAGGGAGGACTACCTATGTCAAGGTATTATTATTATTATTTTTTTACCCTTTTATTTGACTAAAGCAAGTCAGTTTACAATTCCAGGGTTACTGAATGCAGTGCCTTAGACGATTGCGTACTTGGGAGCCCAAGAAACATTTGGAAGCCTATGAATAGAAAAATGGCTAATGATGTCAGGAGCCTAAACTTTAGCTGCTGCAGATAATGGAGAAAGTATAATATAACTACATGAGGCGTGAATAATAACCGTAAAATCTACAATTCCGCTTCAAAAGTTTGGGGGTCACTTTAAAAATGTCCTTTTATTTGAAACAATAAAGCAAAGTTTTGTGTCCATTAAAAATACTATCAAATTGATCGCAGATAGCCGTCGCATTCCCGGAGTCGACTCTTTCACTGTTAACTTCGAGACTTGGTGTACTTACAGGGTACTATTTAATGAAAGCTGCCAGGTGAGACTTGTGAGCGTTGTCTCAATCTAGAACTCTAATGTGACTTGTTCGCACTTGCTCAGTGTGTACACCGCGGCCTCCCACTGACCTCTCTACTCAT
>NW_019946326.1:5426-6757 GCF_002910315.2 Salvelinus sp. IW2-2015 | reverse complement strand
CCTTGAGAGAGGAGAGGGTCGGAGAGTCACAACAAACACTGGCCTTGAGAGAGGAGAGGGTCGGACAGTCACAACAAACACTGGCCTTGAGAGAGAAGAGGGTCGGACAGTCACAACAAACACTGGCCTTCTACACAGTTTGGCATGGAGCTAAGAGACAATTTTGCAGTTTAAAGTCCATTTCCATCAATTCTACACATTTTTTCCTTGGCTTCCTCTGCTCAAACATTATAACTAAATCAACGGACATGCCTGGTTTTGGGAATGTTCGATTCTCCCAGACTGTCTAGTTTTTATTTGATTGTTAGTTCTCAAAGACTGTTTTATAAAAAATAAAATATATAGGTCAATACCTTTTCTGCACACTTTCTATCTAGTTTTGGTCGTTTAAGTTGACACTGAAACCGTTTTTCCATCCTGAAKATTACCACTTAGACAACCCGCCTTAAGAATTTTCTATACAGAAAAAAAATCCTTTAATTATCTCCGATGACTGTTATTTCCTCCATATTAAAGGGATAGTTTGAGATTTTGGCAATGAAGTCATTTATCTTCTTCCTCAGAGTCGTTAGCTAGTATGCTAACTGTTCCTGTAGACTTTCAGTCATTGTGCTAACACTAGTTAGCATTGGCTTGTGAAACTACCTCTAACTTCCTTCATACGGGACGCAGAAACATAAAATAGTATCTAAGATTGTATTCTGTTGCAGCTAGGGATATTCATAATTAAAAAAAAAAAAATTCAGATATAATCCCACCCCACAAATGTCCTGATATTTCTCTGGTGTGATTTACTCTTCACAGTGAATCTAATGTTCTGGCTGTGTTGATCTAGGATCAGTTTCAGATCATAATGAATGAGATTATATTAACAGGGGGGACCTGATCCTAGATGCTATGTGAATATGGGCCCTTGTCTTGGCCCCTGGTGTGGTTTACAGTGGTTCTAATGACACAGAACATTCTCAGTAAACCCTGACAGGCCAGTTCCTATTCCCATCATTATATCCCACCTAGAACACTAGTCTGTTTCATACAGCAGCCAACACAGGACAGTAGGACTTCTATCTACTGTAGCAGCCCAACAGAGAGGAAAGGAGAGGCTAGATGACGATATCGGTGTTATGTAGCTACAGTGAAACCTGAAACAGCAGCTCTCCAGTTGTCAGTTTATTCCCACTCTTTTTCATTGTTACCCCACCACAACACTATCCCAACCCAGAGCCCCCCACCACAACACTATCCCAACCCAGAGCCCCCCACCACAACACTATCCCAACCCAGAGCCCCTCACCACAACACTATCCCAACCCAGAGCCCCCCACCACAAC
>NW_019946326.1:0-3841 GCF_002910315.2 Salvelinus sp. IW2-2015 | reverse complement strand
CTATCCCAACCCAGAGCCCCCCACCACAACACTATCCCAACCCAGAGCCCCCCACCACAACCCAAGCCCAAAATTATGTGACTAAACTCAACAAAAAGAAGAAGAAACTGTATTATGAAGCCAAGATCAATGATATAAAGAATGATGGGGGGAAAAAAATTGTACTTTAAATGAAATTATGGGCAGAAAGACAAATTCAATTCCATCTTTCATCGAATCAGATGGCTTATTCATCACAAAATCATTTGATGTTGCCAATTATTTTAATGATTATTTCATTGGCAAAGTGGGCAAACTTAAACAGGAAATGCCCACAACAAACAGTGAGCAATTATATTTATATTTGGTGCGGCAGGTAGCCTAGTGGTTAGAGTGTAGGGGCAGCAGGTAGCCTAGTGGTTAGAGTGTAGGGGCAGCAGGTAGCCTAGTGGTTAGAGCGTTGGACCAGTAACCGAAAGGTTGCAAGAACAAATCCCCAAGCTGACAAGGTAAAAATCTGTCGTTCTGCCCCTGAACAAGGCAGTTAACCCACTGTTCCTAGGCCGTCATTGAAAATAAGAATTTGTTCTTAACTGATTTGCTTAGTTAAATAAATAAATAAAATATTCATGTATAAAAAAACAAATAATGAAAGGAAAGCAGTGCAAGTTTGAATTTTGTAAAGTTAGAGGTGGGAAAGGTGGAAAAATTATTGTTGACGATCAATAATGACAAACCTCCTGGCATTGACAACTTAGATGGAAAACTACTGAGGATGGTAGCTGACTCTATAGCCACTCCTATCTGTCATATCTTTACCCTTAACAAAGAGCTGCCGTCTGTTTTGGAATGGGTGGCCAGTAATAAACTGGTCCTGAACATCTCTAAAACTAAGAGCATTGTATTTGGTTCAAATCATTCCTTAAGTTCTACACCTCAGCTGAATCTAGTAATGAATGGTGTAGCTGTTGAACAAGTGGAGGAGATTAAATGACTTGGGGTTACCTTAGATTGTAAACTGTCATGGTCAAACATATAGATTCAATGGTTGTAAAGATGGGGAGAGATCTGTCCATAACAATGAGATGCTCTGATTTTTTAACACCACACTCCAAAAAGCAAGTCCTGCAGTCTCTAGTTTCATCTTATCTTGATTATTGTCCAGTCGTGTGGTCCAGTGCTGCAAGGAAAGACCTAGTTAAGCTGCAGCTGGCCCAGAACAGAGCGGCACGTCTTGCTCTTCGTTGTAATCAGAGGGCTGATATTAATACTATGCTGCCAGTCTCTCTTGGCTAAGAGTTGAGGAGACTGACTGCATCACTTCTTCTTTTTATAAGAAACATTAATGTGTTGAAAATCCCAAATAGTTTGCATAGTCAACTTACACACAGCTCTGACACACACACTTAACCCACCAGACATGCCACCAGGGGTCTTTTCACAGTCCCCAAATCCTTAACAAATTCAGAAAGCGTACAGTATTATATAGAGACATTATTGCATGGAACTCCCATCTCATATTGCTCAAATAAACAGCAAACCTGGTTTAAAAAAACAGATAAAGCAACACCTCTCGGTACAACGTCTCTCCCTTATCTGACCTGGATAGTTTGTGTGTATGCATTGATATGTAGGCTACGTGGGCCTTTTTAAAAATGCATGTAGTTCTGTCCTTGAGCTGTTTTTGTCTAATGATGTTCTGTATGATGTCATTCTGTATTATGTTTCATGTTTTGTGCGGAACCCATGAAGATTAGCTGCTGCTTTTGTAACAGCTAATGGGGATCCTAATAAAATACCAAATACCCCCCCCCCCCACCACCACCACCACCCCTACCCCACCCCAACATCAACGCCACATCACTCCTTCCCACCACCCACATCATAGAGGAGCAATACTTTTTTGGCAGTAAATTGGCCGTTATATTGTCTGTATGCTGGATGGAGTAGCCGCAGCGGGTAAATGAAAGACTACCCGACTCTTTCTCAATTATTCCTGCCAGCCATTCATAGTTTAACAGAGAGGACTGCAAAAAAAAAAAAAAAAAAGTAGGAATCGTTTTATGTTTTTTTACTCACTCATGTTATTCTCAATAAGTCTGATACATTACCGGCGAAAGGGTTTCCGTTGCGCTGATAGATGTGAAGACCGTCCGACGACGACCAACTGGAAGCCAGCTGTATAGTGTAACGACCGACAGAGTTATCAACTAGCCGGTCAACTCGGGCAGAGTTTATTTTCTCAGAGAGACTTGGGGTATAAAGCAGGTCTTATGCATTCAGTGGTGTGAGCCCACCGTGTCATAACAGAGATCTGAAGATTATAATATTAAAAAATATTGCAAAGAATTTATTCTGAGGCAACTGGACTGCTAGATAGACAGGTTTTTGCAAATTTGGACTTTACAATTAGGGTTTACAATGTGGACATTCATCCGGCAGCACATTGGACCATTCCGCTAACACAGGATAGTGACATCACACAAGATGCTGTCGACTTTCCCTTACCACATAGGTTAAAGACATGCTCCACCAGATTAACGCAGACAGACTTCTGACTTTTTCTCAATGATACACCATTGAATGGCTCATGAGACAGTCCATTAGAGTGCTCATGAGACCAGCCCATAGAATGGCTCATGATAACAGCCCATTTAGAGTGCTATGAGACAGCCATTAAGATTGGCTCGAATGAGCACCCATTAGAGTGGCTCATGACACAGCCGCATTAGAGTGGTCATGCAGACAGCCATTAGAGGGCTCATGAGACAGCCCAATGGAATGGCTCATGATACGCCCAGTTAGAAGGCTCATAGTACAGCCCATTAATGGCTCATGACACAGCCCATAGTAAGTGGCTATGACAGCCATTAGAGTGGCTTCATGAGACAGCCCATTAGAAGTGCTCATGAGACAGCCGATTGGAATGCTCATGTACAGCCCATTAGAGTGGCTCATGAACAGCCCATTAGAGTGGATATGAAGACAGCCAATTAGAGTGTCTTCATGATACAGACCATTGATGGCTCATGATACAGCCAATTGGAAGGCTAGATACATGACTGCATGATTGGAATGCCATTGATAGCCATGGAATATCAAGACACCCATTAGAATGGCTATGATATACAGCCCATTAGAATGGCTCATGATACAGCCCATTAGAATGGTGATGATACAGCCCATTTAGAATGCTTCATGATAAGCCCATTAGAAATGGCTCATATACACGCACCATTTAGAAGTTGAAGCCATGATACCTGATACAAAGCCCTTAGATGCTCCTGATACAAGCCCATTAGTAATGGCTCCTGACACAGCCCATTAGAATGGCTTCATGACAAGGTTGAATTCATACAGACCATTGGAAATGGCTCATGATAACACATTGGAATGGCTCATGATACAGCCATTAGAAAGCTCATGATAACAGACCATTGATGGCTCATGATAAACACCATTGGAATGCTGCTTAGTACAGCCATTTAGAATGGCTCCTATACAGGCCATAGAATAACTCCTGATCAGTCCATTAGAATGGCTAATTGTATACAGCCATTAGAATTGGCTCCTAGTAACGCCACTTAGAGTGGCTCATGAGACAGCCCATGGAATGGCTCATGATACAGCCCATTAGAGTGGTCATGACACACCCATTAGAAGGCTCAAACACAGCCCAATTAGAATGGCTCATGAGACAGCCCATTAAGTGGATCATATACAGCCCATTGGAATGGCTCCTGATAAGCCATTGAATGGCTCATGATACAGCCCCTTAGAATGCTCATATACAGCCCATTAGAGTGGCTCAGATACAGCCCTAGAATGGCTCATGATACAGACCATTGAATGCTCACTCTCT
>NW_019946325.1:52052-55785 GCF_002910315.2 Salvelinus sp. IW2-2015 | reverse complement strand
CTGAAGTCCTTTAGGTGCCTTTGGCAAACTCTAACGGAATTCTGTCCTTTACTGAGGAGTGGCTTCCGCTGGCCACTTTACCATAGAGGCCTAGATGAGTGCTTCAAGATGTTGTCCTTCTGAAGGTTCTCCCTCCACAAGGAACTCTGGAGAACCACCACAGGTCTTGGTCACCTTCCCTGAACCAAAGGCCCCTTTCCCCCACAATCTCAGTTTGGCCAGGGACCGCCCTTGGTGTTCGAAACTTCTTCAAGTTAGAGTAATAATGGAGGCCACGTTCTTGGCGAACTTCAATGCTGCAGGAAATGTTTGGTACCTTCCCCAATCTCTGCCTCGACACAGTCCCGTCCAGAGCCACCGACAATTCTCGACTAGGCTTTTTTTTCCTCGACAATCAATGTCAACTGTGCACCTTATATAGACAGGTTGTGCCTCAAATCATGTCCAATCAAATGAATCTTAAACCACAGTGACTTCAATCAAGTTGTAGAAAACATCCAGGACGATCAAATGAAAACAGGCATGCACCTGAGCTCAATTTAGAGTCTCATAGCCAAAAGGGTCTGCATAACTTAGTAAATAAATATTTCAGTTTATTTTTTTATACCTCGCTAAAAAAAAAACAACCATCTTTCTTCGCTTTGTCATTATGGGGTATGTGTGTATATTTATGAGAGAAAAAAAATATTGTCTACATTTAGAATAAGGCTGTAACGTCTTCTCAGACAAACCCACAACATTCACATACAAAACAGGCACAACACAACAGCACAACAGAACAGAACACAGACACAAATACACACAACCCACAACAAACCCGTTCCCCCTACCCCCTGTAATAGCTCCACATGATCTGGTCATCCTTATAAGCTCTACATTGGCTGGTACTTTCCTGTATAAGCTTCCACATTATCTGGGACTCCCCGTATATGAGCTCCTATATGATCTGGTACTCCCTGTATATAGCCCACATGAATCGTCACTTCCTGTAGAATAGCTTCCACCATTGATCTGGACGTACTCCCTGTATATAGCTCCATAGGATCGGACTCCCTTAGCTACTCCATATTATCGTATCCCTGTATATAGCCCACCATCTGATCTGGTATTTGGTACCCTGTAAATAGCCACATTGATCTGGTACTGTACTCCCTTATATTACTCCATATGACTGTATTGGTACTCCCTGTAAATCCGCCCACATGGAGTGAGTATTGGTATCCCTGTATATACTCCAACATGACTGGTACTTCCTGTATAATAGCTCCAACAGACTGGTATTGGTACTGCCCTGTATATAGCTGCCACATGCTTGTACTCCTGTATAAGCTCCACATTGATCTGTATGTACTCCCTGTAATATAGCCCCCACATTATGGTACTTCCCGTATATAGCTCCAATTATCTGTACTCCTGTAATATAGCTCCACATTGATCTGGTACTCCGATAATAGCGTCCAACGAATGTGATCTGGTACTGGCCGTATCACTCCACATTCGATCTGGTACTGGTACTGCCCGGATAAGCTCCACATTGATGCTGTACTGGTACTTCCTGTAATAGCTCCACAGATCTGGTACTCCCTGTATATAGCTCACACATTGATGGTACTGGTATCCCTGTAATAGCTCCACATTGATCTGGTAACTGGTATCTTTCCTGTATATAGCTCCACAATTGATCTGTACTGGACTCCCTGGAGAATACTCCACATTGAGTGGTACTTCCTGTATATGAGCTCCACATGATCTGGTACCCCTGTACTATTAGCTCCTCATGTGATCGTACCCCTGTATAGATAGCCCACAATGATCTGGTACTGGTACTCCCGGTATATGCCACATTTGATCTGGTACTGGTACTTTCCTGATATAGGCCATCCAACATTCGATCTTGGTATGGGATTCCGTATATAGCTGCACATTGAACGGTACTGGTACGCCCTGTAATAGTTAGCTCCACATTGATCTGGTACTGGTACTTCCTGTATATAGCTACACTGATCCTGGTATTTGGGACTCCCCTGTATATAGCTCCACAATGATCTGGGTACTGGTACTTCCTGTATATAGCGTCCACATTGATCGGTAACTCCTCGTAGTATAGCTCACATGAATCTGGTACGGGTACTGACCCTGTATATACTCCACATGATCTGTACTGGTAACTATTTCCTTAATAGTCCACATGTTGTCCGGTACTACCTGTATAGTAGCTCCACATTGATCTGTGACTGCCCTGTAATACAGCTCCACATTGATCTGTGTACTGGTACATCCTGTATATAGCTCCCATTGATCTGGTGCTGTAACTCCCTGTATCGTAGCTCCACATGTGATCTGGTACTGGTAACTATCCTGTCTATAGCTTCCAACAATTTGATCTGTATTGTACTTGTGGCCCTGTATATCTGCCCTCCCATTGATTGGTGCTTGTTGACTGTCCCTGTATATACCCACAATTGCCGTCTGTCACTCTTGGTACTTGTGCGCTGGGATTTCCCTGTATATAGCTGCCACCAATTGATCTGGTACTGAGGTGATTTGTGGTTCCGCCCGTTTTATAGCTCCACTATTGATCTGGTGACTGGTACCCTGTATAGTGAGGTCCCGGGACATTGAATTCGGTATTTGTGGTACCCCGTATGACTAAGTGCCTTCCACAGTGTTGTATCTGGGTTACTGTTACTCTCAGACCATGAGAAACAAGATTCTCTGGTCTGATGCAACTAAGATTGAACTCTTTGGCCTGAATGCCAAGCGTCACGTCTGGAGGAAACCTGGCACCATCCCTACGGTGAAGCATGGTGGTGGCAGCATCATGTTGTGGGGGTGTTTTTCAGCGACAGGAACTGGGAGACCAGTCAGGATCGAGGGTAAGATGAACGGAGCAAAGTACATAGAGATCCTTGATGAAATCCTGCACCAGAGCGCTCAGGACCTTAGACTGGGGCGAAGGTTCACCTTCCAGCAGGACAACAACCCTAAGCACACAGCCAAGACACCACTGGAGTGGCTTCGGGGCAAGTCTCTGAATGTCCTTGAGTGGCCCAGCCAGAGCCCGGACTCGAACATCTCTGGAGAGACCTAAAAATAGCTGTTCAGCGACACTCCCCATCCAACCTGACAGAGTTTGAGAGGATCTGCAGAGAATAATGGGAGAAACTCCCAAACACTGGTGTGCCAAGCTTGTAGCGTCATAAACAAGAAGACTCAAGGCTGTAATCACTGCCAAAGGTGCTTCAACATAGTACTGAGTAGTCCACTAAATGTGGATGAGGGCATGCTCAGCCCCTCCGTTTCCTGCTGTCCACAATCAGCTCCTTTATCTTGCTGACATTGAGGGAGAGGTTGTTGTCCTGGCACCACCCTGCCAGGTCACTGACCTCCTCCCTATAGGCTGTCTCATCATCGTCGGTGATTAGGCCTACCACCGTCGTATCGTCAGCAAAACTTAATGATGGTGTTGGAGCCGTGCCCGGCCACGCAGTCGTGGGTGAACAGGGAGTACAGGAGGGGACTGAGGACACACCCCTGAGTTGAGGATCAGCGTGGCAGATGTGTTGTMGCCTACCCTCACCACCTGGTGTCGGCAGATGGAAGGGTTCAGTCCCAGGGTCCCCAGCTTGGTGATGAGCTTGGAGGGGACTATGGTGTAGAACGCTAAGCTGTAGTCAATGAACAGCATTCTCACATAGTTTCCTCTCTTGTCCAGGTGGGAGAGGACAGTGTG